>NW_023270436.1:2202814-2204481 GCF_011800145.1 Mirounga leonina | reverse complement strand
GATGGGTGGATGGATGGATGGTGGAGAGGTGGTGGATGGGTGGATGGCAAATGAACAGATGAATGGTGGGTGGGTGGATGGTGGGTAGGTGGTAGATGTGTGAATGTACGTATGTATGGATGGACGGTGGGTGGATAGGTGGGTGGGTGGATGGGTGAATGGCTAAGTGGATATGTGAGATCTCCCAAGTTTCTTACACATGTAAAATAGTACCCCTTGTTTTAAATAAAAGCCAATCTTCTAAAAAGCCTGCTCAGAGGAAGCGCCCCACTTCTGCCACTGCTTACAAAAAGCTTCCCAGGGGAGGAGGGGTGCCTGGCAGGAGCCTCTCCTTCCTGAGCGCTCCTAGAGGTAGCTGGCGAAACCGACAGCTCTCCTCTTGCAGGATTCACCCAGCTCTCCCAAAGCGGGGTGCAGGGCAGCAAGACTGAGGGGGCTGCACCGATCCCCAGGGGTGTCTGTCCACATCGCACACCTCTCCACTGCTGACCTCAGAAAGGAAGGGGTAAAAAGAAGGCCCGCTCCTCTGACCTCTCCTCCCGGCCGGCAGTCCTCCTACTGCCCCCTCTATACGTGATCCTGGGAGTCTTAGAGGAACTTAAAAAGATCCTGACCTCGAGGGCGTCTAAGAGGAGAGAGACCGGCCACCTCCTAGGGGAGCTGTTTATTTAAGGGTTACTATGGCATGCTAGGTGAAGCGCTTTGCATGTTCTGTTGGGAGGCAAGCAGTGGCGTGGGTGCCCACCCCTTAAGCCCAGTGCCACAGACCGGCGGGGGCGTTGTGTCCCAAGTGACTTTGTCACAAACTGGCTCCAGTATAAGGGGGTGGGGGTGGCATAGGGGCGTCCGGCCAGGACGCTCCCTCACTTCCCATCGAAACCGAGTGGCGTGCGCGCCCCCACCCCCAGGTCCGGAGGAGTTGGGGACCCTCCGCGCGAGCTGACGCCGCGACCTCCCAGCCCCAGCTCCGCATCGTCTTACGGGTCTGCAGCCTAGGAGGGCGCAGGCCAGGCAGATCACTCGCCAAATAATATAAATACCCGACGAGCGAATGACTTCCCATAATAAATAAACTCGGCCGCCTAGAAGAAATCACCAGCCCTGCCTGGCGCGAGGCCCCTACACTCCGCGGCTCTGTCGGGGGCGGGGGTCACTACACAAGCCAAGCCCCCACTTCCCGAGGCGGGGGGGGGGAAGAAAAAAACAACAACCCAGGCGCCCCAGGAGGCTGCCCTCCCCTCCCCTCCCCCTCCCGCCTTCCCCGCGGAGACCTCGGAGGAGCGGCCCTAAAACCTGGCTTCCCCGAGCCCCTCCCCCTGCCCTGAGCTCTTCTCTTTGAAATTTCAAAGAGGGCCCCTCCCCGAAGCCGGAGCCGGAGCCGGAGCGCGGGCCTCGGAAGACGCGGGCAGGTCTACGAGCCGAGGGGCCACTTTATGGCCAGGGCTGTAAAACGCCCATCCCAGCCCGCTCGGAAAGCCCCCCGCCCGGGGCCCACCGTCTGGGCGAGGGAAGATGCGGCCCCGGGCCCCGGCGCGTCCCCGACCCTCGGCCGCGCGGGCCCCTGGGCGCCGGGGACACCGGGGCTTCCCCGCGCGGGGGTCCGGCCGGCGGGGCGGCGGGGGCGGGCGCCGGGCCGGCCTGCCCATGCAAAGCGGCGGCGGGGGCGG
>NW_023270436.1:2115943-2202414 GCF_011800145.1 Mirounga leonina | reverse complement strand
CGGGCATGGGCGGGGGCCGGCGCGGGGCCGGGGAGCCGGGGCCCGCGGCCCGAGCGGGGCAGCGGCGGCGCTGAGGGGAGCGCACCTCCCCGCCGCGGCACCTCCGCCGCCAGCATGCCGCGGCCGGGCCCCCGCCTGTGGCTGGTCCTGCAGGTGATGGGTTCGTGCGCCGCCATCAGCTCCATGGACATGGAGCGGCCGGGCGACGGCAAGTGCCAACCCATCGAGATCCCGATGTGCAAGGACATCGGCTACAACATGACCCGCATGCCCAACCTGATGGGCCACGAGAACCAGCGCGAGGCCGCCATCCAGCTGCACGAGTTCGCGCCGCTGGTGGAGTACGGCTGCCACGGCCACCTCCGCTTCTTCCTGTGCTCGCTGTACGCGCCCATGTGCACCGAGCAAGTCTCCGCCCCCATCCCCGCCTGCCGGGTCATGTGCGAGCAGGCCCGGCTCAAGTGCTCCCCGATCATGGAGCAGTTCAACTTCAAGTGGCCCGACTCGCTGGACTGCAGCAAGCTCCCCAACAAGAACGACCCCAACTACCTGTGCATGGAGGCGCCCAACAACGGCTCGGACGAGCCCTCCCGGGGCTCGGGCCTGCTCCCGCCGCTCTTCCGGCCGCAGCGGCCGCACGGCGCGCAGGAGCACTCGCTCAGGGACGCGGGCCCGGGGCGCGCCAGCTGCGACAACCCGGGCAAGTTCCACCACGTGGAGAAGAGCGCGGCGTGCGCGCCGCTCTGCACGCCCGGCGTGGACGTGTACTGGAGCCGCGGCGACAAGCGCTTCGCGGTGGTCTGGCTGGCCGTGTGGGCTGTGCTGTGCTTCTTCTCCAGCGCCTTCACCGTGCTCACCTTCCTCATCGACCCGGCGCGCTTCAGGTACCCCGAGCGCCCCATCATCTTCCTCTCCATGTGCTACTGCGTCTACTCGGTGGGCTTCATCATCCGCCTCTTTGCCGGCGCCGAGAGCATCGCGTGCGACCGGGACAGCGGGCAGCTCTATGTCATCCAGGAGGGGCTGGAGAGCACGGGCTGCACCCTCGTCTTCCTCGTCCTCTACTACTTCGGGATGGCCAGCTCGCTCTGGTGGGTGATCCTCACGCTCACCTGGTTCCTGGCTGCCGGCAAGAAGTGGGGCCACGAGGCCATCGAGGCCAACAGCAGCTACTTCCACCTGGCGGCCTGGGCCATCCCGGCCGTGAAGACCATCCTGATCCTGGTGATGCGCAGGGTGGCGGGCGACGAGCTCACGGGCGTGTGCTATGTGGGCAGCATGGACGTGAACGCCCTCACCGGCTTCGTGCTCGTCCCGCTGACCTGCTACCTCGTCATCGGCACTTCCTTCATCCTCTCCGGCTTCGTGGCGCTCTTCCACATCCGGAGGGTGATGAAGACGGGCGGGGAGAACACCGACAAACTGGAGAAGCTCATGGTGAGGATCGGAGTCTTCTCTGTGCTCTACACGGTGCCGGCCACCTGTGTGATCGCCTGCTACTTTTACGAGCGCCTCAACATGGAGTACTGGAAAATCCTAGCCACTCAGCACAAGTGCAAAATGAACAACCAGACCAAAACTCCGGACTGCCTGATGGCCGCGTCCATCCCGGCCGTGGAGATCTTCATGGTGAAGATCTTCATGCTGCTGGTGGTGGGCATCACCAGCGGGATGTGGATCTGGACGTCCAAAACCCTGCAGTCCTGGCAGAACGTTTGCAGCCGCAGGTTCAGGAGGAAGAGCAGGAGGAAACCCGCCAGTGTGATCACCAACAGTGGGATTTACAAGAAAGCCCAGCATCCCCAAAAAACCCATCTTGGAAAATATGAAATCCCTGCCCAGTCTCCCACCTGTGTGTGAACTGCCTTGGGGGGTGGGGGTGGGGGTGGGGGGGCGGGCAGGGAGGGAAGGCCAGAGTGGAAAACTTTCCCAGACAGGATGCGGTGGCAGTCAGAGCCAAAACGTGGTGCTTTTTCCTGGTTGGCTGGTTGGGGTTTGTTTTTGTTTTTTGTTTTTTTAAATAAAAGTAAAAGAAAAAAGTTTTTACCCTGAAAGTCAGGATGCTGTGATACACTGAAAGTAAAAATGTGCTTCCAGGTTACTTGTTCTGTTTTGTTTCCAGAAGGAGAGCTCCTCCCTTACTTGAGTAGCCTCTCGTGTAACTAATTTGTGGTCAAGTAGTTGATTCAGCCCCCAGAAGAAAACTTTTGTTCAGAAGCTTCCATAAATATATAGCCCTGTGTTTGAGTTGGCTTTGCTACCCGTTTACAAGTCAGAGGAGAGGTAACTTCTTTGGACATTAAAGAACTTCTGCCGGGAGCGTGGGGAGGGGGCGGGGAGAGGTAAAGTGGGTCTCCAGCGAGGAGCCATCCCTGGGGCCCACCCCCAGGAAGGCTGTGTGTGGGACAGCAGGTTCTGTGTAGACAGGGAGAAAGGGGAGCCCTGACGATTTAACACACTCCAGTGGATTTGGAGTCCCTTAAAATAGACTCCAGCCTCTCGCCTTCACAAATGGGTCTTTCTCCAAGACAGAAACTTCCAAACCTAACATTTGCAAATGCAAACAATGTGCAATACATTTCTTCCCTCTCTCCGTGGAAATGAAAAGAGAAACAAGTATTTTGCTGTACATAAAGACAACAAAAGAAATCTCAACAAAAGCACAGAGAGGCCCAGCCCTCAGAAACCCTCTAGTGTTACATTTTGTGGCTTTTTAATGGAAACCAAGCCAATGTTATACACGTTTGGACTGATTTGTGGAAAGGAGGGGAGGGGGGGGAAAGGGGAGAAAGATCATTCAAAAGTATCCAAAGGGCTTATTGACTCTTTCTATTGTTAAACAAATGGTTTCCATGAATAGCTCAAGAAGCACTAGACAAGTCTAGTTGATTCTCCCCACCACCCCAGGGGAGAGCTGTTCTGCTTGTGTATATTTGTAATATATGATATTTTTCATGCTCCACTATTTTATTAAAAATAAAATATGTTCTTTAGTTTGGTGCTGGTCCCTTGTGCGTTGTGAGGCTTCCCTTCCCTGAGTGTGGAGAGAGCAGAGCAAACTTTCTCCCCCTACCAGCTTTTCAAGCAAATCCTGAGTGTGCATCTCTATCTAGAGATTACTGGTTATCCGTGTGAAACGGCAGATGGGCGGATGGCAAGGTTGGCAGAATAATTGAATTTCGAGTTTCAGTGGAATGACATGCAGGAAATGGGGAGGGCCGGAGATCGTTGCTATGACTCTTGGTGGCTGGATGTGAGGGCCTGGTTGTAGACACACTTTCTCGGGGAGCGCCTGGGCTTCTAAGTGTGGCTGAATCCCGGGGAGCCTGGACCCACCTCCGGTGATATCTCCAGGGAGCGTGGCCAGCCCAGTCAGAGTATTAAATCCGAGTAGCCTTCGGTGGGTCTGCTGGGATCAAATCGTACCTAGACAGAGTTCTGTGCGTCAGTCCAGAATGTGCTGGTTTTGTCGCAAGTCCAGGACATGTTTACAGAACAGATTATAGACCTGGACAGGATAAAATATCTGCTCAGGGTGGCAGGTCATTAAGGAGGTCTATCAGCTTTGTATGTCTGTGAACTTGGTTCTTCTCCTGTGTCTGCTGCTGAGCGGTAGAGACCTAAAGTGGGCCCAGGTTCAGTGGTCAGAGGCACAGCTGAACTCCAGTCCTAACACGAAGGATCCAAGGGCATGGTCCAGACATCCTGCCGTGGGAAATCAGCAGAATAAACCAAGCTCTCCGTGGGGTCGTGCTGATGTCAAGTTCCCAGTTGAACAAAGAGCCCTTAAGAATTTCGAACATGTATTAAGCACTTCCTAAGATGGACAGAAGCCTGGAGTCAGGGCAGCCTGTTTCCCAAAGAGGGTGTTTAGGAGTTAAGCCTGATGATCGTAGGACCACCCTCACATCAATATCAGAGCTGGGCAAAGGTACGGGTCGGTTTGTGGGGGCCACCTCACCTAGACGTGTATGGCCGTGGCCTGCCCGAGCAGGGACCCTGGGTGGTTTGGGATCAAGTTCAAGAAACACCAACTAGGTAGGCAAAGTAACTTAAAATAAAATCTAGAATAGCCTAAAGTGCATTTAAAAAAAAAAAAAAAGGTTTAAAAAATGCCCACAAGCAAAAACCTATTTGTTGATCAATCCCACCCAGTCCCCCAAAAGACCACCTAGGGATATTGATGTATGGGTGTATGTATGTACATAATGCTTCCTTTGGGTGACTCAGGAAAAATAAAAATGACGTGTTTGGAACAGAGTTTTGCAGAGTCTAGAAAGATAACAGTATTAGCTGCTGTGAGCGTCAGAGCTGAGTGTGATTCCCCCAAGTCCTCAGTTGTCGACTTACTGGACTCGTCAGCCACCCAGTATGTGCCCGTGTGTGGGCTGCAGACCTCAGTCCCGGGGAGAACAGCGGGCTGACCTGCGGAAGCACCTCTGCTGTTTGTTGTCTGGAAGTGTTTCAGTGTGGACCCTCCCCCCAAACCACAGGGACCCTGTTCATAAATGTCAAAGGATTTTGCACACGGTCGGGCAGGTGCACCAGGGCACCGACTCTGCCAGTGATCCTCGCCCCTACTCGCCCCGGTTTCCAGTAGCCCCAGGAGGGATTTCTGAGCAAACTGCTCGACCCGGGGTCACATGCAGATAATTCGTGAATTTTAGGAGAAGCATCAAGGCTCCGGAAGGGAGAAATCTGCGAACACCCCTGCTAGGCTTTGGGTCCCCTGTGGCTGGACTGGGGACTTGCAAAGGAATTGCTGATTGTCTTAATGTGGAGACTCCTCAGGCCCCGGCTTCAGCTCCAGGGAAACGGAAACCTGCTTCAGGTGACAGATCCGGGGGGTGAGGTCAGAGAAGGTGACTGCCCCAGGTCACACTGCAGGCCATCCCGGGTATTCCTTCCTTTGGCACCCAGCCACTCACCACCTCGTCCGTGCCAGGGCCCGGGAAACGGGGCAAGCGCACCCGGCCCTCGGCTCCGAGGTCACCGCCTGGTACGAGAGACCCGCACAGCGGGAAAGGGGCTCATGCGAGGCGCATCTCCCGCGCATCTATTCTGAGTGGGGGAGGCCTCCCAAAGGGGGCTCAAAATGCACAGAAGGCAGAAGGTCCAACAGGAACAGTTTCGTGGCGGGGTGACGTTGCCGGGATAGGCTAACGGCTAGAGCCGGAGTTAGGGGCAGGGGATCAAGGCTTTCATGCGGACCCAGCCTGTGCGGGGACCTAGCCACGGGCCTCGGGGTGTAATGGCAGGTACAAGAGAGCAATGACAATCGGTCCAGCAGGCCCTTGGGAGCACTGCCTGCCTGCCGGGAGCTCGACAGGCTTTACCCAGAGGCCCAGAGAGGTTCACTAAATTCCCAGGGTCACACAGCAAGTACGAGTTAGAGCCAGGACGGGAACCAGGCAGCCTGATCACAGATCCCAGACCCCTGACTCCATCGGTAATTGCTGGATGAGGGAATGATGGCTAAGGACTTGATGCCGGTTTCCAGGCTCGCTCAGTCTGCTGACACGCTTTGGCAGGACAATTCTCAGCCCCGTCTTAAGGATGAGGACGACGGACCCCAGAGAAGTCCAGACAGGAGCCCCAGGCCACGCGGTGGTGAGCAGGGGCCAGGAACGTGAGCCTGGCTGTGTGTTTCCAAACCCACACTGCTGGCTACTAGCCCACCCCCCACCCCCACCTGGGGCCCGACGGCGGCCGTCCATGCCTGTGCTGCGAGGAGGGGGCACGGGGCGCTCGGGCACGGACTGCACAGGGCCGTGCGGGCTCGGGAGAGGAGAGGGGGTGTGGCCGACTGCCTTCTGCTGTGGTTGCAGAGGGAGCTGAAGAGTGGGCACTCGGAAGCAGGGGCAGCAGGGCTGGGTTCATGCCCAGACAGGCCAGAGGGGACACGTGGTCAGGGATGGCCACGGTTCTTACTGGGGGGTCAGGTGGCATTCACCAAGACAGGAGGAAGGAAACAGAAGTGTTGGTGGAGAATGGAAGATGGATGCAGGGTAGACAGTGAGGGGCCTCTGATACCTCCTGGTGGAGGTCAGTCTGCAGGCTGGGAAGGGGGCTGGAGACACAGGTGGAGAGGTCAGCTGGGGGCAGAGGAAGGAGGAGGGGGAGGAGGGTAGAGGGAGGAGGGAGTAGGAAGAAGTAGGGGGGAGGAAGGCAGAGGGGAGATGAGGGAGGAAGAGAGGAGGGAAGAGGAGAACAGAGGGGGTAGGAAGAGGGAGGAGGGAGGAAGAAGGAGGGCAGAGGAGGGAGGAGGGTAGAGGAGGGAGGAAGAGGAGGGAGGAGAGGGAGGAGGGAGGAGAGGAAGGAGGGAGGAGGAGGGAGGAGGAAAAGAGAGGGGAGGAGAGAGGGAGGAGGATGGAAAAGGAGGGGGGAAGGAGGGAGGGGGAGTAGGGAGGAGGAGGGAAGGGGGAGGGCAGACCAGGGAGGAGGGAGGAGGAGAGGGAGGGAGAGCAAAGCGGGAGGAGGGAGGGGGAGCACAGGTGGAGGAAGAGCAGTCCCCTAACCGCTGGGGCTGGGTTTCTCACTGTCAGTGGAGGATTGCCAGAGATTATGTCATGGTCTCATCTTGAGTCGGAATATGTGATCCAGATAGAGGTTAGGGGAGCTCGGAGGCTGGAAGCCCCAGCATCCCTCCCCTCTACCCTTCCGAGCCTGGGGCACTCACCTCTCTCTTTCCTTTAACCCTTGGGCCACCCAAGCAAAAGTAAAATGATCTCCACAGGCTGCTAGTCTATAATTCTCTACCAGAGCCTGGGGGGATGCTGCTTGGAGACCGAAAACAGACAAGTCAAGAAGTATTCTCCAAGTCGTAGATATTCTCCTATTTCCCATCTTATTTCCTTGAAGGGAAGAGAGGAGGACAGAGAGGAACAGCAGATGGGGGCGTCGGCACCCTTACAGGGGTGGGGATATAATATGGCTTGGGACTGAGCCCCATCTCGCCCCTACTCGCCCCGGTTTCCAGTCTGACTCTGCCCTTGGACGAGCTGCTGGACTTCGCTGCCTCCATTTCTCCATCTATGAAATGGGGGTGTTGCTGGTGCCTCCCTCACTGGGCTGTCCCTCACTAGGTGCTCCGTGTCCTAAGTGACCTAATTCATTAGTCTGTGTTCCACACAACCGTCCAGAGACGGAATAAACTCCCATGGACACAGCACTCAGAAGGCCAGTTGGCAGAGGGCAGGCAGTCCGTGAACACTGCTGGTACGATGCTTCTTTCCCCTCCCTCCCCCAGAAAGTTAAACCCAGCATGCTAATGAGTAATGATCTTTAAAAAGAACGAGGGACTTTTTTTTTTTTTTTTTTTTTTTGAGAAACACTTTCCCAATGCCGTGTCCGGGTTACACAGAATACCCACTGATCTTTCAAGTTGAAAAGGCAGGCACGGTGCAGTAGTGGAGAATATGCTCCGTCTTCCTCTTTGAACACAATAACATCACACTCACTTCGCAGGGAACCAGACTTCATGCGCGGACACCTCTGTACGCAAATGCTCGAAGATGGCTGTAATGTGCTGATGGAGGGAACACGGCCAGACTTCAGGGAAGCTCGCGGAACACGCTCCGGCAACATAGTGTGGAGTGTTTTTTAATGTTTTATTAAGAGTGTGAAGGCCAAGCTGGAGGGAGGAGGGAAGGAGGCGTTTGAAATCCGTACGGATTAAGTTTCCACTGCTGAGGTGAGCCGTGGTAATTGGGGACTCCAACAGGCCCGCCCCTGGGAAGGTGATGCTCCTAAGACCCTGCACGAGATCCACAGCCGAGGCGGACTTCTCCAAAGTCCCGGAGTTTAGCTTTGTTATTAGAAGACATTTTATGCAGGGCGGAGGGCGGATACCAAGCTCGGATCCAGAGGGTCTGGCGTTGAAACTGCCTTCCGTCACCCACGAAGGGACTTCTGCCATCGGTAGCTTCAGGAGCACTGGATGATGGATGAAATGCTCTCAGGCACTCTCTTGACGAGCGGGGTCTCTCCCAGCAGATGTCCTCCAAGGGAGGGGGCACTTTATGGTGCGTGGGGGAATATTTGCACTAAAAAAAAAGAAGGAAAGAAAGAAACAAACCCGCTTAAAAACCTATCCTAACAATGTTTTAGTATTTTAGGCAGAACTACAAAGTTATCACCCCTGACAGATGATCAATCAGTGCGTGCTTTGAAAGGTGGGTGCTGGTGATTACGAGGGGCAGGTGCCGACTTTGATCAGAAGAGACAAGCGCCAGGTTGCTGCGCTCTCCTCCCTGGCTCACCCCCAGGGCAGAGCAGCACCTGTTTACCTCCCAGGCCCGCCCTCTCATAAAACACTTGGATTTTGCTGGCTTTGAGCAAGATTTTTCATTTGCAAATGGCTTTTCTTCCTACCCGCTCATCTGGAGCAATATTACCAACCTTGTGTCAATATCATCTAGGTGTCCTTGGATGTCAGGCCATAGCAGAAGGCTTAGATTCAAAACAGCTTAGGCCAGCTGAGACTTTTTTTTTCTTCTTAAAGGGACTTTCTTAAGTATTGGGAAAATAAATGCAACTTGTCCTTCCATGCATGGCCTAGCACACAGAGGACGTGAGAGATTTACAAAGAATTCGTGATTCTCATTTGCGAGAAGTATGACACAAGTCTACACAGACAAAAACACACAACAAGAATGAAAGGAAAAGGTCCATTATAAAACATACCATTCTTCTAAGGGTGTCATGATTATAGTCATTTTTTTCTTCAATTAATAAAGCCCAACGTTGCAGCAATGTTCAGGGGAGTGAATCGCATCTCTTGGGTAATAGAGGGCATTAGGGAGAAAAACATAAGAGAGGAAGGGGCATCAGGCAAAGTTGGAAGTGTATTTTAATTTCCAGCCCAGCTCTGCCTCCTAAAGGTTTTATTCTTGTAAGATGACCCCATTGGGTGAGGGGTGTGCAGTTTCACTCAGTCTGGTCAATGAGGTGGGATAGAAGAACAGGCGTGTGTAGATGGAAGTCATGGAAGGTTCTAGGGAAGATTTTGCTTCATGATGAACAGACAGATGGTGAGGAAGCCTGTCCTTTTCCTGCACATAAGTAGCGTGTGAAGTACACGGAACTGTTGCACCATTTTGTAACCATGAGGTTACATAAACTCAATATTCAAGCTAGCACGCTGAGCATGGAAAGAGCCAACTTCACGATGACTTCATTAAGCTCCTACACCTCCAGGTCTCTTGTTACTTGAGGTAATTAACTACCTGTATTCTCTAAGAGTCCACAGGTTGGGTGTCCTGTGACTGGTAGGAAAATATATTTGGGTCTAGTGCTTCTGAACCCTTAACGTGCATACAAATCACCTGGGCTCTTGAGAAAACACAGATCCTAATTCTGTAGGTCTGAGTGGGACCCAAGAGTCTGCATTTGTAATAAACTTGCAGGTGATGCTGATGTGCTGGTTCCCCTGACCTAGTTTGAGTGGCAACCCACCACCACCTGAAGTTTAAAGCTCCTGTGCATTATTCCTGGCTGTAATTATATGGACTTCTCTTGGGTACCACCACTTCTGTGTCTTATCTTGGATCAGCTCTCAGTCTTTAAAAATGTCTTATTTTGAGTTAAAATCTTCTTCCTTATGACTACTTCCTCTTGGCTCTACTTCGGCCACATGGCCTGCTCTATTTCATTTAATTCATTTTCCACTTGAAAGCCCCGGTATCTTTAAAGTTGAGTATTACGTGCTCCCTGCATCTATTTTGATTCTTAAAACTGTTGCCCAAACAACTTGGTTTCACCTTGCTGCCTGTCCTCATGGTATACTTACCTTGGTCTAGAGTCTTGTTCAGGATGAGTGCACACAAGTGGGTACAACTCCCCAGGAGCCGTCTAAGAAGGACGCAATACAGTGGGATCACTGGACATCTACAGCAAACATTACACATAATAATGGGACACTAGAGGCACTTTTATGAAAGTCGGAATAGAACAAGGCTCTTGACAATTATCCAACATTATCCTGGACATGGTCGACCATGCAGTGAGGCAAGAGGAGAAGACAGAATTTAAGACCATTGGAAACTGTCATTATTTGCAGATGATGTGACTGAAAAGATAATTAGCTTAAAATAGAATCTGAGAATTGAATAGAATTGATAAGGAGACTAAGAGAAAACAAGTCTACAGAATCAGCAGCTTCCTTATAAACCAGTTGAAAATATAAAGGAAATAAAGACCACCTTTGCAGAACCTACAAAACGCCTGGGCAAACTATCAAGAAACAAACTTAAGATGTGCAAGCCCTTTTGAAGAAAATGTCACTATGTTTCTGAAGAGTATAAATAATTGGCTGGAATATTTGCACAGTTAAGTACCTGGTCAATATGTCCACCATCCCCAAATTAATTCCTAAATATAATGCAACTCCTATGTAAAAATCTGTATTTTTGGGGGGGGCTCTCCAAAATGATATAAAGCCATCAAATTTGAGCAAATACCCAAGGCAGGGAAAAAAACTGAAACCATGGTAAGAAAGAGCTTAATTCTATCACTAGTCAATGCCCTTTAAAGCTGTAGTAATGAAAACAGTATTGGAAAATAGCATTAAAATATACAAATTGATGGGACAAAATGTAAGGTCCAGAAAGAGTCCTAAATGCATTTGGAACTTTATTTCAAACCAAAATAAGAACGAATGGCGTATTCAACCAATAATGTTGAGGCTTGTTTTAGATTTGGGAACATTTTTATATCAAATATCTACCTCATACCTTTTACCAAAATCCATTTGGGATTGACAAAAAAAAGAAAAGTAAAATTAATACTACCATCAGGGGGAAAAGGTTATTTAAAATTTTCACTCCATGAAAAGAAAATGCTGGTGAATACCATATATCACTTATCAGGAGACTTCTTAGCATGACACCAAAGCCAAGTTATTTATTTTTTTTAAATCATGATTTGACTACATTGAAATTTAAAATTCGGTATGGCAAAAAAAAAAAAATTAATCAAAAATAAAAATTCTCCATAAACAAAATTAAAAAGCAAAAACTATAGTTTCCTGCCTGGGCCTATAAATAGGCAGTTCAGATGAGAAGAAAAACCTGCAGAAAGATAGTTAAACTCACTAGTGGTAATCAAAGGTACATGTGTGAAAAAAGCCATTATTTGTACCTAAGAGATGGACCCTTTCTTTTTAAGGCTGGTAATACCTAGATTTGGCTTGGGGGTAGAGAAATGGGCTCTCCATGCCCCCCGGGTGGGACTGTAAAGTAGATGGCCCTCGTAAGAGCAAATGCAATGTGTATCCAAGACCGTTTAAAATATGCATATCCTGTGAGCCAGCAATTCTACTCGCATTAAATGTATTGAAAATTGGGAACAACCTCTGTGTATACCAGCAGGCTGACTGTTCGATTCAACTGTGGTAAATCCTTAGAATATCATGTAGTCATTGGAGTAATTATGTAGAAACATGTTATTAACATGGGCACATGGCCAACCATATTACTAAGCCGGCAGCCGGCAGCCGGGGTGGACCAGCACAGCCCTTTGGCTGTTTATGATTGACACGTGTTCTGATCGGTCTGTACCTATTCCACATCAGTTGTTAGACATTTTGAATATTAATCTGCTGTTAATTGAACAAGGCAGGTTATAGAATACATTCTGTGTCATACCACTTCCTTCTTTGTAAAATGGGCATGTGTACCTGGGAAGACATGAAATGTTTACAGTGGTTATCTATGCTTGGCAAGATTCATGGATAATCTCCACCTTCTTCTTTATACTTTCTCAATTTCAGTTTTTGGTGATAAATATGTATTATGTAGGTAGGTAGATAGATTGATAGGATCGGTAGATAGGTAGATGATGGATGGATGGATGGGTGGATGGGTGGATGGATGGATGGATGGGTGGATGGATGGATGTGTGGATGGATGGGTGGATGGATGGATGGATGGATGGAGGGACTGACAGAAGGGTGGATGGATGGAGGGATGGATGATGGATGGATGGATAGGTGGATGGATGGATGTGTGGATGGTTGGGTGGATGGATGGATGGGTGAGAGAGAGTTTGCAAACTAGTAAAAACAATAGGATAATTGTCTATTTCCTTGTAGATCAGAGGTTGCAAATCCAAATGCCTTAGGGGCTCGGAAAACAAGGAATGAAGTAGTTAGTGTGAGAAAATCAACCAGGAGTGTTATAGGGTCTGTGGGATCTGTGTGTCCTGTCTGAAAGAGTACCTATAGCTAAGTTCCAAACCTTTGCTGCATTGCAGATTTGGGAGCTTGGTGTTAACAGAAATTCTGATTTTTCAAGATCAACCAGAAATCTTGATTTTTTTTTTTTTTGAAGGGGGGTCAAGTCTTTCTTTTATTATTTATTTATTTATTTATTTTTAAAGATTTTATTTATTTGACAGAGAGAGCACAAGCAGAGGGAGAGAGAGGGAGAAGCAGGTTCCCTGCTGAGCAAGGAGCCCGATGTGGGACTCGATCCCAGGACCCTGGGATCATGACCTGGGCCAAAGGCAGCCGCTTAACTGACTGAGCCACCCAGGCGTCCCAAGTCTCTTTCTTTTAAGTGTGGACAATGAATCAAAACTTGTAAAAACACTGTGCAGGACAAACAAGCCATGTCTGCTGGCCTAGCATGTGCATCCCCTGTTCTGGACCCCCAAACTTTTGTCATTGTAAGTGAGAATTACACCAACTTTCCAATGGGCACCTGGTACAGATGATTTAAATTGGGCTCTGTCTCTTCCACAAGTATGGAGCGTCTCAACCCCACCCTGTTCCGGAAGAGTGCACGTCGCCCGACCTGAATACAAGGATTACGTTTACTTTGCGCTTGGTTTCGAGGTCTTTCTGACGCCTACTTGTTTCATTCAACCTGTGTTGTTCTTTCCAAGTCTCTGTCGTCCAAAATTTGACCCGTTTTTTTCTGGGGCCTTCTGGCTTCACAAATTCACGTGTCCTCTCGTTGTGGGGGGTGAGTGGGTCTTCCAGTTCCTCAAGTTTGCCGTTTGGAAACGATCGGGTACCCGCTGGTCAGTGGCAGGTGGTTCTTTGTAAGCCTGGCTTTATTTCCAGCTTTGGGGTTCTGAGGGCACAGCTTTGGCTGCAGAGACCCTGGAAGATTTTCCGCAGCGGCCTGTCCCCCAGCGCTGACGTTCTTGGGGGAATGATGCAGAAGCTGGTTTGTGAGCACCAGTGTGAGCCCCTTCCCAGCTCTGCGCGCCGTCGGCAGCTTGAACTCCGATGGCGGGACATTTACACCACAGAAATCGGGGAGTGCCCCAGAGAAGGCTGTGCGTCCCTCTGGGGAGCTGCCTGCTAAGTTTCTCCAGCGCGTGCCCTGGCCCACCTTTGTCTTTATTCTCAGATAGAAACCCAGGCAGCCTAGTCCTAAATGTATGAACAGAAGTGTATGTGTTAAAGACAGATTTCTCACCCACCCCCCCAGATTCTCATAGTTGCTATGTATGTCCTATTCTTGTAGTAATTACAACAACAAAGAGCAGATGATTTCTTAACCAACTGAGCCACCCAGGCGCCCATGAGAGCAGATGATTTCTTATTGCAGGGAAAGTGTCCCCGGGGTGGGCATGTGCTGGTTGCCCCCACCCCCCACCAGTATTCATTTGCCCCTTTTTATTCTGTGTGGGGCTCCGTGTGGTTAGGGGGTGCTTGTCCCACTTGGTCTCCCTTGGCTCACTCCATCCAGCTCCCCGTGGAGGGGGGCACGTCTCCGTCACCTGGTGGGCACAAGCCCTCCTTCTCCGGGAGGGGAGGAGTGGCGGGGGTGGGGGGTGGGGTCAGGTAACATGGCTACACAGGGCCTGAAAGTTTTTTGCTGGAATTAAGGCCCCAGCCGGAAGACAAGGGCCACCGCTCGGAGGGGAAGTTATTTTCAGAGAATCTGAACCAAAGCGGTGCTCACATCATGAACCTCTGAGGCAATCTGTGCCGGAATGTGGTCTACCTTGGGCTTTTCAGTCCAGAAATTGCTTTTTAGACAATACCGTAGGGTTTCCTCCTCCTCGCAACCCACTGATGATGCAGGAGCCCAAATTGGTACAGAAGCAGCTCGTCGTACTGTCGGAGAGCTGAAGGAGGTGAGCGGATTCCTCGGGGTGCTGGTAGCATGCACCTCAAAACGGGTATTCTCAGCCACCTTGGCTTGCTCGTGATCTGCCAAGTCAGGATTCTGGAAGGGCTGGGCTGGCTTGTTGGGCTCTGATCGCCTTGATGATGGCTGGGTCTGGGGGATCGCCTTCCGCTCTCACTTCCCTGGCCTATCGGGCACCCCTCTTGGCGCCCTCCCGCCCCACGGTGTCCCAAGCTCCAGGGTCCCCTCGAGGGACGCCAGCCTCAGCAGGGTCAGGCTCCACAGAGGGCGGCCGCCTCCGCTCAGGGCACGTGTGCCAGGGCCGGGTTCTCAGAGAATGGGCGCACCTTGCCCCGGGGCCTGTCTGACGAGGGAGTTTCGGAGCCCACCTAGATTCGAGGAGAGAAATCGGTCCTCACCTGCCGGTCCCCGCCCAGTAATGGGGTGCGCTGAGCTCACCTGGAGCAGGCTCCCTCCACCTCCAGCCATGGGGCCCCCATCTCGGTGGCTCTCAGTGGGATCATTTGTCTTTGTTAGACTCATGCGGTCCCTGACATTGGTGACGCACTGACGTTTAGCTAGAGGACCTTAGTCCCTCAAGAGGCTGCGTGGGGCAATTTTGCCCAACATGCTGACGGGTCTGGGGCCACTGGGGAACCCCAGGTCTGGTCTCCAGGCCGACGACGGACACTTTTTGTGGGCCGCATCTGTTTACTTCTGGAAAAACCTGGCTTCCTGTTCCTAAGGGGGAACAGGTTTAAAAGGCCTCGTAAAAAAGTGCTCAAAGCCGCTTAACATCAAATGTTTCTTACAGGGCAGCATCTGATGAGTTAAGTGTAAAGGAATCAGAAACATAAGGGTTGAATTTCCTCGCAGATACACAGAGGTTATAAATTAAGGGGGAAGAATCATGTCAAAACATGTTCTGGCATCTAGCCAGCCCTGAAAATGTTTGAAAATTGGTTTTGAGACGGTGATGTACCCATGCCCTATCTCCGTGCATCCCCTCCTGGCTTATTTATTTTTAAATACACGGCAGCAGAATTGCAGACAGGGGAGAGGTTCTAACTGGAGTTTTACCAACTTTTTAAAAAATTTTCTTCCTGCAGGATGGTCCCGCACAGAGACGCCAAACATGCTTGTTTTGTGTTGGTTTTAATTGAGATTTCAAAGAAAGGGCCATAGCTTTTATAGCTGTTGGTATGGTTCTTATTTAGATTAAGGCTCCAGGAAGGATAAAGCTCATTAAATTCAGTGCATGACCAGGGAACGGCTACGTGGCCTTTCTTTCACCTGTTTTTGGGAGATTTATGCACCTACAGCCTTCGCATCTGGCCACAGGCAGAGCTTGTGGTGGACGGAGACGTGGGAGCAGTATCTTTAGGAGGCATACCAACAACAGGAAACAGAGGCCCTCTTCCCAGGGAAATGTTCATGATCTCGGAGGGCAAAGACAGAGATGCACTAGTTCTGTTTTGTTTTGTTTTGTTTTGTTTCAAGCTTTGTATTTTCGGAACTTTAAAAATGTCATACTTCTTGAAAGGGGACACTCCAATGCCAGCCAAAAAAAACAGAATTTATAAGCCCATACGTGTCCAGCTTGCTTATGTCATTCCTTGGGTCGCTGGAAAAGGATGGTGAGCCCTGAGCAGGTTGAGGACAGAGCCAGAATGCCAGGGGGTCCTCGGCGGGGACATTCCCTCCCATCCTTAAAAATCAGATCGGCAGCAGGAATGTTTTCCTAAGCAGCTGCACCATCAGCTCTGTCACGGCTCCCCCACGACACGGCAGACACGGGAAGGACCTGAAAAACAGCATCACCTGACCTGTCCTCCCCAGCCACCGTAGGCCAAGGTGCAGGCCAGCCAGGCGCTCGCTGTTCCTGGAGATACCTTGAAGTCCCTGCTCCAGGGCCGTGTGGCCTGGGTGAAAGGGGGACACAGGGGTCAGCGCAAGGACAGCCTGGCCATTCAAGTGGCAGGCCATTCTTTAGCGTCAGCTGGATGTCTGTGTCAGCTCTGAGCTGTGGGCACACCCACCACTGTCTCTACGTCGGGTACTTGCAGGTCCGATCCCTCCAGAAACCCACGCGGGGCTGCTCCTTCTCCATGTGCCCCTGCAGGTCCGCTGTCCTCCCTGCTCCGCCCCTGGGAGGCTGACCCCTACTCACTCAGCACGAGCCTCCTTGCTCTGCGGCGCTTCGGGCCCGCCTGACCCGGCAGTGAGAGTTTCCCTCTCCCCACAGCCCTGCTCCTGTCTGCCTGTGGCTTCTGTCCCTGCAGGTCAGCCCTCTGCGGTCCCCCTTGCTCACCTCTCACCTGCCCTGCTGGCCGAGGCATCACGGTGCCCACTTGTCCGCTGAGCCCCGCCATCTGCCGCTGGTTCCCCAGCTGCACCGCACCTGGATCGGGAGTCCGTGCTTTAGACATTCTCCAGATAAAGCCTGTCTTAGTGAGTCCGGGACTTCTTGGGGCTCCGGAGGCTGGGTGTCCCAGATCCGGGTGCTGGCCAGTTCTGTCCCCGGCGAGGGTGGCGTCCTGGCTCACCGACGGCCACCGACTTGCTGTGTCCTCCCGCTTCCCCCGTGTGGACAGAGACCCCGCTGCCTTCCGCCTCCTATAAAGGCACTGACCCTGTCCGCGGGCCCCACCCTTAGGACCTCACGGAAACCTAGTCAGCCCCAGCGGCCCCTCCTCCTCACACCGTCCCACTGGGGGTTAAGACTTCGACAAATGCACTTTCGGGGGCTGGCGGGGGCGCGGACACAGACATTCGGCCCGGAACACCCGTTCGGTGCCGTCCACGTCCTGCAGGAGCCCTGGTCGCTACACGTCCCCTTGCAATAAACTTTTGACTCCATTTCCACATTATTGTACACGTACAGCTAGCTACGCAAGACAAAAATAGACGAACCTTACAACTGCACATGAATTAGACCTTGCAGAGCATTTGCTAATCGCGGTCTTCATTCCCACGGCCGCACGGTGCTGTCCCCACTTCACGGAGAGATAACGAGGATGGAGAGAGAAGGGGAGGGCGCTTACATAACAGGGCAGTTACTGATTCCCCCACGCTTCCGAGCAGGGACCTAAACGGCCGGGGTGCTCAGCGAATCTGCGGATTTCTTTTCAATTAGACAGCGAGACACAGAATAAGACAGCGAGCCACAAGGTCTGCAGCGCTCTCCCCAAAAGTCCGCAGAGAACAAGCAGCACACACGGGCGGGTAAACGCGTTGGCAATGTCATCTCCTAAATATAGTGCCGAAAACCAGATGCGAGGGGCCGTTCACTTCCTGCAACCTGATTGTTTCAAGGCTTTTGCCCTGGAGCTGGAGATGCTGCTCCTACCGGGGGAGCCTCTGTTTCTCCTGACTTCCCACCCGTCGGAGGTGACTGCAGCCGTCCACGCCTGCCCAGGAGAGCGCCGGGCACCCGCCTGCAGGCCAGGCTCTGCCCCGCTCCGCGGCTCAGGGACACGGGTCATTCTAGAACAACGGCTGTGCTGCACACCCTGAGAGCCATGCTCCCGGACACACCCTGTCGGCCGAGGTTATTCGCCTCCTGGAATTCCTGTTGTTTTCTGATTCGGCCCACTGCCCACTTGCTTCCCTCCCCACCCACCTTCAGGTTGGTTTTTCTTTAAATAATTTACTGAGGTGAAATTCATATAACCTAAATTCAAGTATTGCAAGTGAACAATTGAGGGCCTTTCAGTTCCTTCACAATGTTGTGCAACGGCTACCTCTGGGGAGTTCCAAAACCTTTCCATCGCCTCCTCAGGAGGACCAGCCACACCCTTCCCGGAGAAGGCATCTGACAGGCCTCCTCCATCGCTTAGGGCTCAGGACACAGGATGCAGGCCCCCCTCCACCGCTCAGGGCTCAGGACGCAGGACGCAAAACCCCCTCCACCACTCAGGGCTCAAGACGTGGGCCCCCCTCCACTGCTCAGGACGCAGGAAGCAGGCCTCCTCCACTGCTCAGGACTCAGGACACACGATTATTCTCATCATCTTACTGTCACTCCTGCCTTGAACCCAAATCTATGCCCTCCTCTAAGATGGAGGCCTCACTTTATTCTCTCTCTCCCAGTCCCTCCTGAATTTCCCATGGCTCATTCTTCCATTTCCCCCAAAACTTAATGACTAACTCCCCTGCAGGGGACTGGATTGTGTCCCTCAAAACATATGTCCACCTCTGGACAGCTGCTTCTGTGGATGTGACCTTCTTTGGAAACAGGGTCTTCTCAGATGTCAAGTCAGGGGGCTTGGGATGCGATTCCTCTGTGTTTAGGGTGTTTTCATAAGAGGAGGAAGAAGGAGATGGAGACACAGAGACCCAGGGGAGAGGGCGAGGGAAAGACAGAGGTCGAGACCAGAGTGATGCAGCCACCTGTGAGGGACACCTGGGGACCGTGGGAGCCCAAGAGGTAGGAGGGACGCTCCTTGAGCCCCAGAGGGAGCGCGGCCATGCCCACACCTCACTTTCAGACCTCTGGCCTCCAGAGCTCTGAGAGAATACATTTGGGTTGTTTGAGGCCATCCAGCTTGTGATGATTTGTTGCAGTAGCCCCAGGAAGCTAACGCACCCCCACAAACGTGTTTACAGAGTGGTTGTCGGAACATAGGTGCGTGAGCCACATGGCTCAGTCCAAGCCTGCCTCCTGGTGCCCACCACCTGTGGGACCGTGGGGTCTGAGTCCGCGTGGCTCACTGGTGACTGAGCACATGAAGAAACCCCCCCAGGGCAGTGAAGACCCCAGGAGTCCCTCCATGTGCCTGTTCAGAACACCGCCAGGGACTCGGGGCTGGGTAGCTATTTGCCACACTGGTTCCACCTCTGTTTTCTCAGCCCATCAACGGTGCGTGTGTGATCCACGCTCAGGCCCATGGAGGGTGCACATGTGATCCACACTCAGGCCCTCGGCCCATCTCCAAGCCCTCCTTCCCTGTGCCCCGGTATCTGGGGAATGTTGGTTCAGGGTTTGTCCCTAACAGCAAGCTGCTGCTCTCTTCTGCATCCGTGTGGGGCCGCAGGCTGGGTTTGCAGCCTCTCGTCTGGAGCTGTGCGGAGGCCTGTCCTTGGTCTGCTCACCAGAAGTGTCTTCCACCCCCGAGTGTGCAGCAGAGTTTCCATAAGGTCCACGGGTGTGGACTTCTCCGGAATCCTGCTCCCCCTGGAGGGATGACCACGTTTTCATTGGCTTGGGAGGTGTGAAATCTGTGCGTGCCATTATGGAGGGAATGCGGGAGTAGCTGACCTCGGAAATATGCAGGCAGGGCCCCGGGACTAACTGAAGCCGAGGCTCAGAGAGACACCCAAAGGTGGCCACACAACATGCCCCTCATCCTGCATAGGGTGCCCCGTCCACTGGAGATGATACAGGGACACCTTTCCTGTGGTCCCCGGCCCCCCAGCAGCAGTCATTCTGGGGCTGGGGGCTTTGCGGTGTCCAACAGGGGCAGTCCCCGAGTCCCAGCTGCTGTCTACATGCAGGACAAGTAGGAATGGGACAGAATCGGGAGCTCGTTGGGCGAAGAGTACATGCTCCCAGGGCTGCCACCCCAAATCCTCAGGTCCTAGGCGCTCAGTATGCAGTATTGTCACATGATATGAAACAAAACCGTCAGCAGAGTCCTGGGCCTCAGGCTCTAGGCTCTCAGAAATGCAGGGCATGCTGGGCCATGTGCTGTCCGAATTTGTCTTGGTTACTGACATGTCCGCATCCCCAAGGGCTCTCCACGGGGGCCCTGCTCCACAGCCCGCCTGCCTCGTCTGTGCTGTGCAGGGAGGAGGGTACGAGGTGGCCTGCAACCTTCCGGGTCCCTAGATCTGCCTGGCCAGGCCCCCTCTCTCCAGCATCGGCACCGGCCCCGGGGACCGGAAGAATGGAACACGCCTGCCTGGGGAAATGGGTCGCGTGGGACGCAGGAGCCACGCAGCAGACAAGCCTGGGCCCTCCCCACCTCCCCAACCCTCCACTGCTCGCGCTGACTCAGGCTTTCGGGCAAACAGACAGAAACAACTGCACCTCGTTTGTAATGAAATACTGACTTCAAAAGGCTGAGCAGCTGTTTCCTGGGACCGGGTGCCCGGCTGCAAAGCCCCTGCGCTCCTGGCCCATGCCGGATGGTGCCGGCCACCGAGCAAAGTCGAGGAGGACGTTTGACCGTCCGAGTCCCGGAAGCCAGGCCAGTGACCTTAGGTCCTTTGTCACGATTTGCTAAAACCCCTTTCCCATGGGACGATCAGCATGTGAATTTCTCAGCCTGCTCATCCACTCAGGTTTTCCCTCTGAGCCCACTTTCTGGCTCCGTGCATCAGGCAGGTATCTGGGTAGCAAGCAGCAGACCTAACCCTACAGCCGTCTTCAATGAAAGGGGAATTTGGGGGCGGGGGGAGACAAGTCCATAGGAGGCCGGAAGTCCAGAACCAGGAAACAGGAACCAAGGGGCAGGGGTGCTCCCGTCCCCAGGCTCTGTGTGCCCACAGTGAACAGAACAATGTCCAGCTGTCCCCACTTGTTTGCATCCCTTCCTCAAGAGTCGCAGCTGAGCTGGTCCCATTGACCAAGCCTACACAGGATGCCACCCCAAGCCCAGCCAGGTCCGAGAGAGAGGAAGCTCTCTGGGCTTCTGTAGTGGGATGATGAGTTTCTAAAAAGGCTGGCCCTGACCGACAGACTTCCTTAGAAGAGGTGCCTAGCCCACCGCCCACCAGGTGCAAGCTTCATCAGGGCTATAGGAACACCGCAGGTGCTGGGGACACCAGGAAGGTAATAAGTCAGTGCGGACTGGCACTCACCATGGCCCAGGGTACCATTTTCCTGCCCATTGGGCTGGGACTCCAGGTCCCCTCCAAGAAGCCTTTGTATGCTCCATGCATCTCGTGGGTGCTCCCCCCACCCCCCCACGCCTCCCCGCCTGGCCGGCATCCAGGGGCCTAAACAGAGCAGCCCCAGTTCAAGCTGCTGGAATAGGCTGGGGCTCAGGGTGGGAGGCTGGCCTTGTTGCCCAAATCTGGTGAGAGAGTCTCCACAGGACACCAGCCCGTGCTGGTCTTATGCCCTCAGAAAGCAGGCAAGCCCATCTCCAGGGGAGGGATGGCAGGCCCCTCCCGCGCCAGCTTGGACCTCGACCCAGCAAAGGATTAAGTCAAGAGCTTTGACCTTGAGGCAGCCGTCCCAAGTGCGGAAGCTGGAGAAACCAGACCCAGCTAGAGGCGGGGCAAACAATGACAAGTCCCCTGCCGCACTCTGTCCGCTCTGTCCGGGCTGCTTCGGCCCCACAGAGACTCCTCTCCCATGGGTGCTGCGCTACCCCATAGCCCCGCACGGAATGTGCCTCAGATGCCGGAAAAGTCCGGGCACCAAAACTATATCGTAAAGGGTTTACTATTTCCAAGGGAGCATTAAAGAGAAGCCAGCCCGGGAAATGCTGGACATTCACTCACGCAGATTTTATACTTAGAATTGCTTTTGTTTTGAACTATTTGCAGGGACGGGAGGCTCCTACAATATTGTGTGGTGTCACCTATGTGTGCACGCATCCAGCCGGCCTGCCCCAACCACAGAAAGGCCAGTGAGAGACCCCAGTCCTGTGACACTCGATGCCAACAGCTCTGTCCTTGGTGTCGCAGGATTTAAAATTACTTTTTTTTTTCCTTTGCCTTCCACCGGTGAAAATGCTTTGGATGATCTTCCAGTGAGGTTTTGTTTTCCTGCAGCTGATACCTGCCTCTGATTTAGACCTCAGGTTCCCAAAGTGGGGGCTGGGGGCCAGCACATCAGCATCAACTGGGAACCGGGTAGAAACAGCGGAGCCATCCTCCTCTCCCCAGACCCGCTGAATCAGAGTCCCTGGGATCCACGGTAGCCAAGCCCGCCAGGTGATGCCGTGCGTGGCAAAGTTCAAGAAGCACTGACTTATCAGAGCAAAGCGGGAAGCCTGACGGATGTGCGTCACCAGGACAACATTCCTCCTTTGCAGGCACGCCTCCCTCATTCCCCGGGACCCTCCCAGTGAGCCCCGTCATCATGTCATGGGAATTGTATATTAAAATGTGTTATGTTGGGGCGCCTGGGTGGCTCAGTTGGTTAAGCGACTGCCTTCGGCTCCGGTCATGATCCTGGAGTCCCGGGATCGAGTCCCGCATCGGGCTCACTGCTCGGCAGGGAGCTGCTTCTCCCTCTGACCCTCCCCCCTCTCATGTGCTCTGTCTCTCTCATTCTCTCTGTCTCAAATAAATAAAATCTTTAAAAAAAAAAGAGTTTCATGGGATGCCTGAGTGGCTCAGTTGGTTGAGCGACTGCCTTCGGCTCGGGTCATGATCCTGGAGTCCCGGGATCGAGTCCCGCGTCGGGCTCCCTGCTCGGCGGGGGGTCTGCTTCTCCCTCTGACCCTCCCCCCCTCGTGCTCTCTCTCATTCTCTCTCTCTCAAATAAATAAATAAAATCTTAAAAAAAAAATGTGTTATGTTTATTAGTTCGGATAGTGCCAAGAGCTGGTAAATCTACTCAGGTCCTTTTTGTATGAGGCTCGGAAAAATGGTTTTCTTCCTGGTTCCATACATCACCCCAGGAAGACAAAACAGTGCACAGCTGGTGTATATGAGCTGTGTATTTGTTAAATATATTTATATGGGTTTTTTTTTTTGCTTTCTTTTATCATTGATTTCTTTTACTTCAATTTCTTTCACCTAATTTTTTACTTGAATGATTTTTATATTTGCGTTTATTCCTCATTTTATATTATATTCCTTGGGGAGGTGTGTGTGTGTATCATTCTGATGTATTATTTGTTGCTTTTACTAGATTCTTGATTTAAATGTATGTCTCCCACCCTTTTCCTGTTCTCTCTCAAACGTTTTTTTAAAAAAACACAGGGCCCTCACTAAAGGTGGTAAAACGCCTCACGGACGCCTCCCGTTCGTCCTAGTGTTTCATGTGTCTGTAATCGTTTTTCTCAGTCTACGGTCGACACGTCTATCTCGTCGCGTCCTTGGCAGACGCTCGGAAGGCCGGTCTGTGTCGTCGGGGAGCCGAGTTTCCCGGTTCAAGCTTCACCATCACTCTCGCGCTCGGGGAGAAACGCGGCCAAGGCCGACGCGTCCTAAACGGGCCGAGCTGTGGAAGAGAAAGTCAGGAACGACTGCTCTCGTGCGTGAGCCTGGGACGTGCGTGTGCGTGCGCGTGTGCGGGGAGGGGGAGGTATAAAGAGCCAGAGACAGGCCTCGCAGAGGGGGCGCTCCGGAGACCCTTGACTTGCAGCAGCTCCTCCCAGACGCCGGGTCTCACGGCCCTTTTACACCCTTCCGACCCACCGAGGACCCCAAAGAGCTTTTGTGCAGGTAGGTTATATCATACACCTTGTTGGAAATTGAAAACTGATGATATAAGAAATATTTACTTATTTATTTAAAAATAACAGTAATAGAGTATTGCACGGTAACAAAAATAACGTATTTTTGATGGGAAAATGACTATATTTTGCAAAACAAAAAAAAAAAAATAGGAGAAGAGTGGTTGTTTTCAGATTCTTGCAAATCTGTTTGCTCTCAGCCCTAATGAAACACGACTGGGCCGTCATCTGTGCCTCTGTTCCACCTGTTGCCACGTAGCCTCTGGAACATACTGCTGTACTTTTGTGAAATAGTGAGAGTTTAAACACGCCCAAGACACCCCCCCCCAGAGTGTTCTCGGGGACGCCCAGAGGTCCCCAGATCTCTGCTGGAGAACCTTTAATTATTTATACTGGAAGTATTTTAAGGGTGACCGGTGCGGCTTTGGTAGTTAGAGGGAGCGCACGACGCAGGGGTCTGAACGGCTTCTGGAGGAAACACGAGCCAGAGGCTCGCCAGTTGCGCTCGCCCTGCACGCGCTCGTGCATGTCGCACGGTTTTAGAGACAGCGAGTCGTGGGCAGAGCCGCCCGTCATACGTGCCCACCGACATCCGGCCGAGGGAGGCTGCACCTGCGGGCTCTAGCTACGAGTTCACCTCCAACCCAGGAGCCTCTATTTCTATAAAGGAGGGAAGAACTCATCCTGCGAAGACTCTGACACATCCTGAGGCCCTTTGTGGTCTTGGTCCTTCTGCTTTGGCCTTTTGTCCTGGGTCCACGGGTAATAGCCCTGGTGGAGGGCAAGGACTCATTGACGTGGGCATTTACGTGGGAGAGCGACAACTCAATTCCTTGCTGCCTTTGTCAGCTCAGGCTGCTGTAATGAATGACCCAAGACTGAGCAGTTTAAACTACACGCCTTCATTTCTCAGAGATCTGGAGGCTGGAACCCCGAGGTGAGGGTGCCGGCACCGTCTGGATCTTTGGTGAGAACTTCTTCCTGGTTCACAGAGGGCCGTCCCCTCCCTGTGGCCTCACACCGCAGAAGAGGGGCGAGCCAGCTTAGGAGGGCAGGATCCCATTCCTGGGGACTCCACCCTCATGACTAATCACCTCCCAGAGGCCCCACCTCCTAATACCAACATTGCAATTAGGCTTTCAACACATGGATCTGGGGAGGACACAAACCTACAGTCCATTGTACTTGGCAATATTCTTCTTAAGGTGACGTTCTTTAGCGAGAGTAGCCAAAACGAAGGCAGCTCTTCTGGTGGAACAAGAGTCTTCTACAAGTTTTTTCGGTGGACAAGACAATTCCCGTTTGGTTTGGCTTGACTTCTTTTGGTTTCCTTCTTTGGTCTTTGAGCCCTTTGGCCTGAAATCTCAGTTTCGGTGCAGTCCCCTTCTTGCAAACCAACACAACACGCTGTCTCACAACAAGGCAAAGCAAAAAACAAAGGAATACAATTAAAAACAAACACACAAACCCAAGCACAACCCTGCAGAGTCGCATCCGAGAACTTGAGAGTGCTCTCAGTTGACTCACAATCCGATGTCGCGTGTGGACTCAGCATTATCTCATTTCCAGGCGCTTCCTTGGAGCTGTGGCTCGCAGTGTCTGAATGAACAGGCAGGTGCGAGCGATGAAAGCAGGCTCCTCAGAGCTATTTTTGCCACAATGACTCTGCGGGAGGCAGCAGCGCCTTCCTCCTGACCCACTTCCCTCAGCCCCTTTGCAAGTGCCCTCGTGGCCCCGGGGGATTTTCTATTAGTGTCTGGCTTGCTTTCCCCTCTTCACCCCACCGTCGGGGAGGGAGAGGCTGCCTGGCTTGCCTCTGACTCTCGGGTTATTAGGCAGCCTTCCTAAAAGTGAGGGCCAGGAAACACGGCAGGTGTGCATGCGCCTGCCCCGCGAAGGTAGTGTTCGCTCTGCTGCCGCAGACCCAGATCTCCCCGATTTCCTGACCACCGATCTTCGGGCGCCCCACCTTTGATGAAAGATTAATGTGAGGAAGCAAGGTGCGGAATGATTCGGGGGCGGTGAGCGAAGGTCTTAGGAAAGAGGCAAGGGGAGAGACTAGGAACAGAAAGAAGGTATTCTCAAGAAGAGTGTGGTGCTCTTTTCCAGAAACAGAGGCGATCTTGGAGGGCCGAGAGCGCACCGAAGCTAATATTCTGAAGGAGGATTCTGTATTTAGGAAGTCAGATAAGGTATCAAGACTCAGGAGACCGAAGACTCCTTCGCAGGTTGCTCAGCCCGTCGCTGCCTTTGAACAGAACCAAGTGCCCCCTCGACACACAGCGACTTTCACCAAAAACTCAAAAGGCAGGACTCCATGACTTTTCTTGGTAACATGCTTGTTTCTTGAGACCGTTGTTGAGGACTTCTTCCAAACGTGGCTTTGCCCCCTTCTAGTGATCGTTCTCGGGGGTAACCAAGCAGCTGTCCTAAGTCATTGGTTCACCAGCTTTCAGGCCTCCAGACCCTGTGCTTCTCAAGCTTGCCCCATCAGTAGGCTGCTGTCCCTGCCTCCTGGTGCTATAAAAAATAATCCCTAATGGGAAAGACTGGTGCTGTTGATCCAGAAGCACTTTATGAAAGCTCATAAGTCAACCGTGACTTCCTGCCAGTACCAGAGGTGTAGAAATTATCGAAAGCATTATTTGGTCAAAGGCCCTACACAGTAAAGACAATGAGTGGGGCTGATTCATGGTCCACCTGAAGGGCGGTCCCACTGCTGTATGGCCTGCACCCTCGGTGGGCAGGGGCAAATTTTATTTCTGCGTGCTCAGCAGTGATCCCCAGAACACGGACCTCCAGAAACACTTGCATCTGTGCATGAAGATGTTCCTGCCGTTATTTTGGGGAGTAGCACAGAATTAAAGAGAACCAGACGAGCATGAGCGGTTCGCTAGCATGCCCATGCCCTCGCAGGTGGCGCGGGGCCAAGGGGCAGGGCGGCCGTGCTCCTCACGCTCCCATGGAGGAGTCCCCGGGACGGACGCGCGGACTTGGAGAAAGCGAGGACCCAACGGCCAGCAGAGCCTGGTAGGGGTTCGTACGGAACGACAAGTGTATGTTCATGCGCCTGTATGAATATTCAGAGCTGAAAAACAAGGACGTCAATGACGTTTGTGGGACAGGAAGTGAAAGCGAGTCTGGGTCAGGTAGGAGGCCTCAGGGGCCGAAATGTCTCGATCTCTGTGTTTCCTGTTACTCTCGTTTACGGGTCATTTTGGTAAGACCAAAATATGATGTATAAATGGTGGGAAAACCTATAATAGTTTACAGAAATGGTACTTGAAGAAACTGACCACAGACTGGGTGTTATTTTATATTAATGAATTATTGATAACGGTTTTGGCTTCCCCGGTCTTACTGTGGTGCATTTCAAGGGAAGTGCTCCCCGGGAGGAATGGGTACTGAGGTGTGTACAGGTAAAATGAGACCGTATGTGGCTTTAAAAACCGCATCTATATCCATGCACCTAAAACACCACATTTGGAATCGTAATATACATATTTTTTAAGGTGTCTCAAATAAGCAAACAAAATTCTGTGTGGTTTCCTCAGGAGAGGGCACGGGGTTTCCAAAGCCTACCAGAAATGAGGGGTGTCGGGTGTGAGATCCAGGGCACACGGGGCCCATGCTCCGTCTCCGAGGGCCATTTCCGCCTCGGACCCAGCCTTGGGGTTCATCGGGAATGCTGGCCCTGTGTGGTCACAGCGTCTGAATTCTTGAAAGAAACTGAATGTGCAAACAGGGGGTCTGTCTGGGGCTGGCAAGCCAGGTGACTGGGCTGCCAGATTTGGGGAGCACACACTCTGAGGGCCAGCTGTGCCCTTGCAGACCCTTAGACCAGGTGCCGCCGGTGGTGATGTGCCCCAGGCTTCTGCTTGCTTCCCCTAGTTGGGCCCCGGCTCCTAATGTTCAAATATCGACCGCTAATGTGATTGTGTGTGAGCACGTGTGAGCGCGTGTGAGTGTGTGCATGCAGTGAAGGAGAAGGCATCTGGGGACCGCTGGGCCCCCTGGGGCGACTGGAGTGATTTCTAAGCTAAAACTGTCGCTGTGAAGGCATCCTTCCCTGCTCACAGGCTAATGGGATCCCACCAGCAAGCCCCAGAGAGCTCAGAACCACACGGGGGGTGCGCACAGAGCCCGTCGATCCCATAAGCAGCGGCCGGAGGGAAGGTTGCTTTAGAGGCGTCAAGGTTGGGTTTTGCACATATGTCAAAGTCTCTCTAAGTGTGTGCTTCCTCTGTAAACATTCCGTTTGCTAGAAAAGGATTCTTACTGGCTCGGAGACGCCGGTCGAGCCAAGCCACTCGTGTTGGAACCCCCTCATGGGGTTAAGGACATTTAAAAGACAACTTTTAAATATAAGCAGGGGGCATGGTCCCAAGAGTTGACCCACGGCCCGTCTCTCATCTCAGAGCTGAAACATCTAGGCTTTGTCGCGATAAACCTCGGTGCAGAAGGCTCTGGAAGGAGAGAGGCGGAGAAGGGATATGTGAGCCCACGCAGCGGGGGATCGTCCCCCGGGGCTGTGGGCACAACCGGCTGAAGAGGGACCGAGGCCACAACACCGGACGTTGCATCAGGCCCTGGCGGAGTGGTGGAGTGGGTGCCGCCCACCGTCCCGTTCCTGAGCGTGTGTTGTTCTGGGTACAAGATAGGCCCCTTTGACCACAGAGATTATAACCCACTGGGGCTGCAGAAAGTGACCAAGTCAACAAAGACATGAGCAGGATCTTTCCAGGAGGGGAGAGGAGGGTCTGAGGAAACAGAAAGGGGGCCCCCAGGGGATGGTTAGGCTGGAGGGGCAGCTGGAGACCGAGCGGCCAGAGCGAGGCCCTGATCCGAGGACCAGTCAGGACAGACGCCAGGGCTGCCCTGTGAGCATTTCCGGGCCAGGCCCCGCTCCCTGCCATGCGTGTCACCGGCAGGAGAGGTTCTCCGGCGCGTGGGGTGCAGGCAACCCGCAAACCCTCTCTCGCACGTGTCCCTGGGTCCCGGCTCACGCTCGCTGCTTATTTCCAGTCTCGGGTTCCTGCTCCTTCCCTTTCCCAGCTAACCCGCTTTAGCTTTTCTCTGGCACTGAAACGATTAGGGCTTACATAGCTTGCGGTGTCTGGGCAACGAAATCGGGGCTCGATGCCCCCGTGAGATGAGCCGGAGACAGCGTGAAACCATGCAGCAGCGGAAAAACGGAGGGGCCTTTGGAGGCTCCACCAGGCGGCCTCCCTCCTTCTTCCCCGTCTTTAACTTCAGGCCAGTATAATGCGGTAGGAGGAGCCACTCTGGAAAGGTGGGGAAGCCTTCCACCCCCAGGCTGCTGAGGAAGAGGTTCCCGCTGCGACACTTGAAAGCCCCGTAGATGCGTCTGAATTTATAATACCCTCTTGAAGTGCTTATTCATAGTCCTGAAGGCGGCGTTAAAGCCGCGGAGACATGCACGACGTGGGATGCGCTTAGGTGCTGGGAAGGGTGTCTATGGGGCGGTGAGGGCAAGGGACCTAACGGTGGCGCTTACTGCGATTCGGCAAGTACTTGCTGTCCGTGGAGCACAGATCTAGAAAGTGCAGGAGGAACTCCAAGGTGCAGGTGACAGCCCGGGGTCCGAGTGGGGAGGAGCATGGGTGTCCGTCCCGCTCACTCCGGGCACGTGCGGGGTCCCCGCTGTGTTCAGGGCTCTCCACCAAGCGCCTGTGTCCGGGAGCTGCCCGTCCTGGGGCGGAGAGGCAGGTGCATGAGGCCAGAGAGGGCTGCCGCCCGGCTCTGTCGGCAGCCTGAACGGTTAGGTCACAGGGCAGACGACTGGGGAAGAACATGGCATGCGAATGGTAGGAACATGGGCAGCGCTGTGGCAAGCAGTACTGCAGGGGGCTGGGGTCCAGGAGGCTGTTTCGAGGAAACCGTGCACGAGCCAGGAGGGGACATAAGAGGAGCAAATCCATTCTATAAACTTCCCCCGGGGAGTTCCCGATCGCCCGCCGTGAGCCAGGCACGGGGAGAGGAGCCCACAGCCCTGCTACCACGGAGCTCAAGTTCTCGGAAGGGCAGGGCATGTAGGATGTTAGCGGTGGGTGCTGAGTGACAAGGAGAGGGAGCAGGGAAATGGGGCCGGGTGTTACCCTTTCACAGAAGTTTGCAAAGAGAAGCCAGGAGAAGGTGGGATCAGAGTAAATCCGAAAGGAAGTGGCGATGTGAGTCCTGGCCATGTCATAGAGAAGAGTGCTCCAGGCAGACAGATCAGACAGTGCAAGGGTCCTGGGGCAGGGACGGCCTGGCGGGTCCAACAAAGCCGCCAAGTGCAGCCGGAGCAGGATGAATGTGAGGGTGAAGGACAGGAGATAGGGCCACGGTGGGGACAGGGTCCCACAGACTGAGCTTCAGTGAGCACTGAGTGGGACGGGGGTGTTTGAGGGTTCAGGAGCGGAAGATGCAAGACGCTTGAGGGATGTTTGGACAACTCACACGGGGCGCGAGCCGTGGGCTTGGGGACACGGCCTTGGATGTTGACCGTATTTTTTTTTTTAAGATTTTATTTATTTATTAGTGAGCGAGAGAGAAACAGCATGAGAAGGGAGAGGGTCAGAGGGAGAAGCAGACTCCCCTCTGAGCAGGGAGCCAGATGTGGGGCTCAATCCCAGGACCCCAGGATCCCAGGATCCCAGGATCATGACCTGAGCCAAAGGCAGTCGCTTAACCAACTGAGCCACCCAGCTGCCCCAAGATGTTGACCGTATTTTGACGGATTGGTGGGGCAGCTGGATGTGGGATTTGACATCAAGAATGAGTCTGGGAGTTTGGAGTGAGCCAGCAGAGGCTGGGGTCGCCGTGCCCCCCAAGGGAGTGACAGGTGTGAGGGTCAGAGCAGGAGCGGAGGAAATGAGAGTTCACTCCTCGCGGACCAAACGAGGGGAAGAAGCAAATCCACCAGGGGTCATGTAGAGCGAGCACAGGACTGCCGGCTCCCCAGAAATCACACGAGGGGTGAGCGGCCGGGTGAGGTTGCAGAGGGACGCCACCCAGAGCATCCATGCCTCAGGATGACGGCGGCTGTTCAGCTCTGCACGGCGCTCCAAGGGAATCCGCGTCTCCTTCCCCCTTGCCGACTGATGTAGACGCCGACATTCATACCGCATAGCTCTCTGCACTGCAAGAGGCAAGGCAGATGCAGAATAAATCCGTTACGGTGTTTGCAAACTTCTGCATTCAGACTCCAACTCCTCTGAAACATTCTGGGGCCAGAGTCATCACTGTTCAGGTTTTCCCACACACCTGGGGACGGCAGGTGGTCACAAGCCATGGGTGAGGCTGCCTGCCCCCCCCTTTTTAAGAATCTCACCTCCTTTATGCAGAGAATGAACCAGACTGAAGCAATACAATTTAATATCCAGGCTATCCTGAAATGTTCCATGAACGGAAGAATAGAGTCTTCTCCTCAGTACACTTTCCATCCATATCGAAATGTTTTCTCTTTAATTCTTAGTATTTTCCTCTTAAGATGTTCCTTCCGGAAATGCCTCTGGCATTCAACGTCCTATCAGTTCCCGGCGGGCCACAGCGAGGCGGACCACAGCGAGAGCTCTCCGCCGTTGGCTCTACGGTTCTCTCGAGCTGCCGGTCGCGGTTCTGCAAGTGTCCACGCTGGGGCTCTGTCTCGCCAGGCTGCGTCCGGAAGGGCAGACGCATCGCCGTTGCTCTTGGACACAGAACACATCAAAACACTGCAAAACGCATCCTGATAGCAACAATGTTGATGCAAAAAACACACCTCGTAGAACCAACGGCATGTGGTTGGACCCAATGCCCAGAGACAGGGTCCAGGCCAATAAGGGAACAAGGAATTCAGAAGAAATGCTTGTATTCAATGGGCGAGTCTAGAAGCTGCGTTCTGGACAAATGTCTCCGTCCGCCATTCCCACGAGGTGCCAAGCATAAGCCTGCAGACCTCGGTGACCTGGTCCAGCGCCGGCGGCTCCCTGGCGGGGTGGTTGAGGGCTAAGTGGCCTTGTCTGGGGACCTGGCTGGACCTGGCTCAGCCCCAGCAGGTGTTTGTTCTCATGCTGATGGCGCCTGGGGACCAAGTGCAGACACACGGGCCTGTCACGGGTTGGAAGGAGCACCCTGTCCCGTGTACCCCATCCTGCTACTCCAGAGGTCCATAAGAGACGTCGCTCGAGTGACAAAGGGAGTGGACGTGTGGGTGGAGAAGCGTGGGGCCCCCATTCCTATGCGCCCCGTTCCTACGTGTTCCTACAAGCCTGCCTGGCACTCGCCCCCAGAAACACGGTGCGAGCCGGTGAGGGGAGGGGGTGTGGTCGGACTTGCGAGTTTCTGAGCTGAGATGATTGCAGGGGTGTCAGACTCAGGGCGTGTCCCCTGGTGAGGGTGACTGAGCGAGAAGGGGTGCAGAGTCTCCGGCTGGGACTGTTGGTGGGGCCGTCCACAGGCTGGTGAAGCCCCCGAGGCTGCGGGGGACCCGGCAGGCGGAGGGTGCAGCTCCCACAGCTGTTGTAAGAAGCACCCACACCCTGGGTGGCTGGAAAAAAGAGAAACTTGTGTTCGCACAGGTCCAGGGGCCAGAAGTCAGAAAGCTCATGTCGGGAGTGCCCGGCTTTCTCTGAAGGTACAAGAAGGGGTCTGTTGCAGGCCTGAGGCCCAGCCTCCGGCGGTGCCGGCCACCCCTGGCTTCCCCCAGCCCACAGACGCATCGCTGGGCCCAGCGAGCGACAGAGATCTCTGGCACCCTCTGCATGGGCTCTCTCGTCTCTCCCCCCTTCTGATGAGGACACCGCGCACTTTGATGTAGGCCCTTCCCTCACACAGTAGGAGCTCATGGTCACTCCTTACGTCTGCAGAAGCACCATTTCCCACTCAGCTTGCATTCTGAGGCTCCAGGTAGACGTGAATGCTGGGGGGGCCAGTGTTCACCCCAGTGCGGAGAGGAAGGTCAGGGAGTGGGGGCGACTGAAGGGAGCTTGGGAGATGGCAGAGGTGAGACCACATACTGCGGGCACTGGGCTTGGTGGTCTCAACATCCGCCCTCTGCACTGGTTCGACCCGAACTACGACACGCTCCCGCCCAGCATCCTGTCACCTTGGAGAGCTCAAGGAGCTCCAGGACCTCGGGGCTGGCTGGTCCCTTGTGCCCACCCCAGCCCAGCTCTCCGCCCACTCTACCAGGCCCGTGCTCCTGACCTGCCCTTGATCCTGGGCCATCTGTGCCCACCCCAGCCCAGCTCTCCGCCCACTCTACCAGGCCCGTGCTCCTGACCTGCCCTTGATCCTGGGCCATCCTGGCCAGGTACAGGCTGCAGCTAGAATCTGCTGGCAGCCTCCGGCCACGCTGACTGCCCAGGGGACGGCATTACACATCAGAGGAGTATGAAATTTCACACGGGAGCGGAAGAGCAATGGTTGGAACGGGTGCTGGGGACCCAGGGAAGAGCTAATACCCCGCTGTCCCCGGGCCTCACCTCCCAAGGACACGGTTCCCTCAGGCCGCCGTCCCACGCTGCCAGAAACTGGCGTGCAGAAGGGAGGCCTGGCAGGGGTCCCTCCAGTTCCACCTTCTCCTTACAGAGAGTGCTTTCCCCACTGCGACTTTCATGATTCACCGTATCTGGGGAAGTAGTCCTCGAATCTAGGAAGTCTGCAAACAGAGCTCGGCTGGATGGAGTCCAGCAGAAGGAGAAAGCAACCAGTGTGTCCTAGAAATTTTTCATTCCTTGTTTGCTCACAAAGCAGTGTGGGCGATCCTTCACCATATGCTTGTCAAGGGCGGAATAATTAATTACGACTCCACCCAGAGACGGTCCCGCCCGCTCCCCGGAGCCCGCGGGTCCCTGAGGTCACACAGGGCATTGGGGCAGGCGGCGGGAGTCACCTGACCCCAAGTGGGGAGAGTCCTGGATCTCCCAGGTGGGCCCCACGCCACCTCGCAGCCGGCTGACCCCACCTGCGCCTCGGTCCCTCCCCTCCCCTGGACTATTCTGAAGCAAATCCCAGACCTTGTCTTACTTAACTCATCAATACTGCCGTGTGTCTGTAAGACAGGGACCGTGATCCCACGATGTGAATAGAGTGGTACATCCTCCATAGCATCAAAAACCCGTCCCTGTTCAACTTTCCAGCCGTCTCATGGACGTCTGTGGAGTCCAGCCCTATCTGCGTGGTTCTGTTTTTTTAATTTTTGACATGATGATTTTAATCAGGAGCCAAAACAGTGCCACACTCTTGCCTGGGGGTGATCTCCTTAAATCTCCTTTCGTCTCCAAAGACTCCCTGTGTTTCTCATCGGCACACGTGGGAAAATCCAGTTTCTGCGTCTCTCATCCTGCCGGTGTGGGCTCGTCAATCCCGCTGTCACGTGTTAAAGCTCTTCCCCGTCCGGTGCGCATCCTGAAGGTCGGAAACTGGGTCGCCAGGCTTGATCAGGTGTGATTTGGATTTTCGGCGAGAGCTGTGGGGAGGGGTGCTCTTCCACCAGGAGGCACACGGCGTTGACCCCAGGGGCTGCCGTGCGCGGAGCCTGGACCCGTGACCCCAGCAGCAGGGACCGCACGATGTCAAGATTCCCTTGTGTCCTTTTCTCCTTCATCGGTTTGGCGGAGTAACTCTACCAATTATACTTGGTTATTAATCGTCAAAGTTCTCAGAACTGTGTTTTGATGAGCACGCATTAGCTGGCACATAAGGTTTTGCAGTGTGATGGGGGCTGAGGCCCCATGGGGCTCCCGGCACGTCACTCACCGGCCTGGCCCAGCGCTCGGACACAGTCGGTCTCCAGCTGAGGCGAAGGAGCGCTGCCCTCTTGAGGGGCTCTCTGCTTCCAGAGTTCTTCTGGCTGGGGGCTCCTCAGTGTCTCCACACTGGATTGTGTGGGAGCATGTCCCGTCCCCCCAAATTCCACTGAGTGCCAATCCCCAATACCAGAGTCAGCTAAGATGAGGTCACGAGGGTGGGCCGCCGTCCGGTCTCTCCGCTGTCCTTACGAGAAGAGACCACTTGGACACGGACATGCACACGGACAGGCCGCAGGAACGCGAGGGCAGAGATAGGGGAGGCGTCCAGCCGCCGAGATCACCGAAGGTGGCCAGTGCCCACCCGAAGCCGGAGAGCGGCCTGCAAGAGCCCCGCTCAGAGCTGACTGTCGCTGCTGAGCCCAGCACACGGCCAAACGTCTGCTGTACATCAGGTCCCCCTCTGCCTCTGTTCTCACACTCACTGCGGCTCTTGTTTGGCTGGCGCTCTGCTTCTGCGAGTCATTCAACAGGTAATCCAACAAGTATGTCAGGTGCCACTACGGATAATGGGTTGAAAGAGGAAAAACATCGTGTCCTCGGCCCCCATGTTGCTCTCAGGCCGGTTGGGGCATAAGCAAGTAGATATCTCATGTGGTCACTCACACTGATAAACGTCCACGTTTGCACCAAGCAGGGCCATGGACCCCGTGTGGGATGGAGGGTTTGGTGAATTGAATGGGAAGGGGGAAGATGGAGAAGAGGGAGGTCAAGTGTCCAGGGTCTGCTGTCAGGAGCCTGCGTGGACGGAGGTGCCAGCCCCATGGTGAAGGCACGGGAGGACCCGGCTTCAGATGCAGGTTCTCAGAGCCTGGTGCCTGAGGGAATCCGGGTGGGGGCTCTGGCAACACCGAGGTCCCCGAGCTCGTGCCGTATGGGGACAGCCTGGGGTGCAGCTTTGGAATGAGCCCACGACCAAGGACGGAGCCCCGGGGACAACACTTCTTAGGGTCATTCTTTTAATTGACAATATATTAAATTAGGGGAAATGTTGTTTGGAGGATTCAGAGGTTTCCCTGTGGTTTCCTGTGTCGGTGCGGGGGGTGGGACCTGATCGGTTAAGGGGGGTGGGAAGTGAAACCCCGTGGTCTCAGCACAGCTCCTGAAACTGGAAGAGGAGCCAGCACTGATTACCCCGAATTGCCTGGTTTTGCTTTGTTTCCCTCGTATTCCCTTCCAGTGCCGGGATAGGAATCCTGCATTAATGCACTTATCTGCGCCCCCCCCCCCCCCCCATCTCCAGCATCCCGCTCACGGAAGCAATGGCCTTGCGTGTAATCGCAAATGCAAGACAGACCCTGCGTCCTGGCCCCTCAGACGGCCTGCTGGAAGGACCTCCTCCTGGTAAACTCAGTCACGCCAAGCCAACGCCGAGGGCAGGGGAGCTCAGAGGGAGGAGGGACACGAGCTTTGGAAGTAGACAGGGCTGAGCTATGATTCCAGCCCAGTTGCCACATTTGCAAAATGGAGGTGATCACACTTCATGGTCTTGCAATTAGATTAGATCCCACCCAGCCCAACCACCACCTTCTTGCCCTATTCGTACACTCACTGTCATCACCACCTTGCATTTTTTAATTTACCCAAAGCAGCAACAAGAGCACAAACACAGCACCAAGGAAGGGTCTGTGAACTCGAGAATCAGTCTGAGATATTCGCTGACATCCGAAACACCAGGCTCCCAAAGGAAAGACCAAACGTGACCCCCTGAGTCTCATCTTCATCGGCAGAAATGCGCAGGTCTTCATTAGAGAGCGATACCGTGCTCTGGGGACGCGGAGGTCCCCGTCATGCAGATGGTGTTTGTGTCCATGTCACAGTGTTTGACGCTTAGAAATCCGTCTGATAAAATTCTCGGGACGCGAGAAAAGCGGAGACGTGTCTTCTCTTGTCACAGATCCACGACACACAGCCATTTAACACGTGGGTGCTCAACGTGAGCCACCCCACTTAGCGACTTAGCTTCTTTACGGAAATCCACGCATGCTTGCAAACTGCGTGGGGCAGGAGGGACCACGCTCCTGGTTTTGAGGTGGCGGAGCGTGGGAGCGCCATGAGGACTGCGGCGAGGGCAGCCAGTCTGGGTGCAGAGGGGGCGTGCGGCGGTCAGAGCCCGGTCGCCTGGGAAGAGCTGATGGTGCCGTGTGATACGGGACATCATGCTCCGTCACTACCTGGAAGGCATAGAAGGAAAGGCCAGGTTTTCTTTGGAGCGTGTTACGGAAGCGGAGCCTGTTCTAGGACTGGGACTCATGTGTAGGATTTTGCTTTGTTGGAATCGAAGGTGATGGATTTGCTCGTGCGGCGACCACACCACCCGAGACCGTGACTGTGTCCCCCTCGTGCCGTCCCAGCCGCTCAGAGAGACAAGAAGCAGGTGTCCTGGGTGAGAAGTCTCTGCACCCCGGGCGCGTTGGGCGTGGGCGGGCGGCGTGAGCTGAGGCTCTCCTTGGAATCCAGGGGGAAGGTGGCGCACGGGCCAGTGAGGGCCAGTGAGCGGCACATCGGGATGGAGACCCAGCGGGGGCTGGCCCGGTGAGCCCGTGGCTGCCGGGGGCACGTCGGGGAGGATTGCAGGGCACGGTTTGCGCACCTGCTGCCCCGGCCCTGCTCTAAGCGTCCTGCCGGCTGAGCGCGGCTCTGGGACGGCTCCTCCCGAGGCCGGAACCACAGGCGGGTATCGTGAACGGTACCTGTGGTCCAGTGCCCTCCTGGTTGAAGTAAAATACAGCCCTTACCAGGGCCTTCGCATTCCTCCCTGAGCTGGCCCCCACGCGGTTATGGTGACCACTGTCCTGTTTGCCCGGAACATGGGACCTTTGGAACCCAAACCAGGAAATTCCCATGAGCACCTCCCCTCACACTCCCCGTGCTCAGACACTGGGCTTTCTGGAACATCCCAGCCTCGGACCGTAGCCCTTGCTCCTTCGTGTGTCTGCAACGCTCTTGGCCCGGACGTTCCAGTGCTGACCCGATTCTTGTCCTCCTGGTCTCGGTTGCAATGCCACCTCCTCTGTGAAGCCTTCCTGGCTGCCCCCTCTGCCTCCGGCCGTCTTGCCTTTATCACAGGGGTCACCTCTGCCAGGAAGGACTTGATTTGGGCGTTTCTCTAGGAGGGAAGCTCTCTGAATTCCATTCAGGGGGTGTAAACAGGAAGCAGGGAGACGGGGAGAAAGAATCATACAGGCCCGAGCCCACAGACTGGGTGCCGCCACACCCCATGCCATCGTGTGAACGCACCTGCTGGGGCACACTGGCAGGGCGTTCGGCTGTGACCTCTCCCAGGCGTCCCTGTCCACCCGCGGCCCCCCACCCCGTGCCACCTTCTTCCTAGCTATCGTTGATTTCGGAAGCGGGTTTTCTGAGATTTCCATCCAGGCCTGATTTTCCGCCAGTGCCTACCTCCCCTCCGTCGTGCGAGGCCCCTCTGCACGCTGGCCTCCGAGGCTGATCCACCAGCCCCGTCTTTTGCCGGCGGTCACCGCCCCCCGTCCTCCCCAGAGAGCAGCTACCATGTGGGCCTCAGGCCACAAACTCTTGGTGTTGGATGTTCGGTGGGTGTGGGCAAATGCCCGTCATGCATCCGCCTGCACGTTAGCACACAGAGCCCTCCCTCTGCCCTAAAGCCCCGCGGTCCACCTCTTCGTCCTTCCCCACGAGACCCTGCCAGCCACCCAACTCTTTCACTGTCTCTGTAGCTGCCTTCTCCAGAATGTCACAGACCTGGACCCACACAGCCATGTCCTCTGCGGCCTTTTGTGCATGGCCCTTGCTCACAGCTCCCTGCTCACGTCCCGCCTTCTGTCTGTCCTCCCCACCGCGTCTAGAAGCCTCCGCAGCCAAGACAGGATGCACGCAGGCTGCCGCATCCAGCGGGCAGTCATGGAGGGAACGAAGAGACGTGGGACACGAGTCTGACCCAAAGCCTGCTCCAGGGAACCTCCGCACTCCCCCCGGTCCTTGTGGGAGGGGCCTCCCTCCCCAGACCCTGACCCCCCACCCTGTCCCCCTCCCCCGCCCCCATCCAGTCTCATAACAATATCAAAAGAGAAAGTAAAATCTCCCCCTGTTTTTCAGAAGCAAAACTTTACCAAATGGTCTTTGATCCACAAATGTAATTAGCATTAGAATCGGAGATAGAATGGATGTTTGTCTAAAAGCATTAATTTAATTCCTGGCCCAGTTTTTTTCTCTTATCAGAGCTCTCATTCGAACGGTGACTGTGGCGGAATCAGAAATCAGAGGGAAGGAACAAGTGGGTCTCTGCAGCAAGAGCACAAATCAAAATCCCGTTGAAAATATTTTCAGAATCAAGGTGCATGGAGTGGCCCCGAGAGGTGGGTCCTCTCTGCACGCGGGTCGTAAACCCACATGTCTGTTCCCACGTGCTGTGCCCACACTTGGCAAGGGCTCTCACGCAGAGAACGGGGCTCTGGCCTCGGGGGCCATGTGCCCGAAAATTTCTCCCCCTGAAATTCAGGGACTGCTGACGTCATATTGAGTTTACAGGCAATTGCTTTGCAGCCTCGGAGGTAAAGTTCCTCGGAGGTTTGGGGGATGAGAGATGCTTTCTTTCATTCAAAGTGCAAGAGATGTGGATTTAAGTTCTTCCAGTCCCCTGCCGTATGCGTGTGCCCAGGCCGCCTTCCCTGGCCGCCACAGGCTGGGTGGCTCAAACAGCAGACGTTTATTCTCACGGCTCTGGAGGCCGAAGCCCGAGACCCAGGCATCAGCTGGGGTGGTGACCTCGGAGGTCTCTGTCCCCGCCTTGCAGACAGCCACCTTCTCCCAGTGTCCTCATGCGGTCGTCCCTCCGTGCAAGTCTGTGTCCTAATCTCTTCTTACAAAGACCCAGTCCTTTTGGATGAGGGCCCACCCTAACAGCCTTCGCTAACCTCAGTCGCCTCTTGAAAGACCTCATCTCCAAACAGGGCTACCCTGTGAGGTGCCGGGGATTGGGACCCCCCCAAATGCATGTTGGGGCCCATTCAGCCCACAGCACCCACTCGGCAAAACACCCAACAAGACCCAGCTGCTTGTCTCACCAGCTGGAGAACCCCGGTACGCCCCTGGTTCTCAAGCCCTGACTTCATGAATTCCAGGGGAAAGGCAGGATCTGCGCCATCCCCCGAAAAGCCAGAAGCCCACCCAGGCTACCCTCAGCTCGTCTCAGATACCTGAACCCTCCCTGCAGGTTGGATCATGTGGATTAATCCCATGCATTTACATCCCTGCTCTCCTTGGCTCCTGGGTACCCACGCCAAGCCTGGAGTCTGCCCTGCCACGCTGACATCTCTCTCCTCGGGCCGGAGGATTGGCCGTGTTTTAAAGGTGGGTAACATGTAGGTGTTTCCCTGGTCCCTTCATGGTGTTGTCATCTGCCATCTTTATTCATTTCCTGAGGAGGAAGATAACTCCAGCAGAACAAACGCTGTGCCCTCAGAGCCGTATCAAAGCCACCCCGAGTGGGAATAATTACTCTCGCTCGGCTGGGGGTACCAGTGACACCATCTGAGCACCAGGACCACTCCTTCCTTTCAACAAGGAAAATTAAGAAGAAAATTCTGGGGAGAGGCCAGCGCCCGGGAGACGGGCAGGACGGGGCTTCCCGCCTCCAGAGCTCACACGCCGGCTCTTTCTGAGACGAGGTATCGGCTTTGGTGCTAAACGGTGTTTTTAAAAAGACTAAGAGGAGGAAGGAAAACAAAACCTTGCTTTATCTCCCATCCAGAAATCAAAATAAATAAATAAAAAGGTTGACTGATGAGGAAATCATGGGCTAGTTGAAGGACTTTCTTTTATTTAATAATTGATTAGACTGCTTTTCAGAAAACTCGACTCTTACCCATTTTTTTATTTCAAAAAATATATATATAAATTCATATAAGACCACATCTGGAAGCTGAGGTCATATTGTTCATCCTCCAGGCTCCGGGCACAGCCATGTTTAATTTGCTTGCAATCTGACCAGAGCATCCATTGTGGGGTCCCCAAGTCAAGTCGTGAACAGAAGCAAGCAATGTGCCTGTCACCTCCTTCCATCCTCCCCAGGTGGGTGCACTCCACAGAGGAACAGGAGGTGTGAGCAAGAACTCTTAAACAGAGACAGGGAGCACTATACGGGGGGGAGGGAAGGGGACCAAGAGTGGGTGTGGGTGTGCGTGTATATGTCCGACAGTATGTGCATGTGGGTGTGCGTGTGTGTGCGTGTGCGTGTGTGCACGTGTGCGCATGCGCGTGTGTACATGTGCGTGCATGTGTGTGCACATGTGTATGTGTGTGCGTGTGCCCATATAGGTGTATGAGTGTTGCATACATGTACAAAGCGTGTGCATGCATGTGTGCATATGTGTGCACGCATGCACATGCATGTGTGTGAGTTGCCCATGTGTGTGCATGCATATGCATAAGAGGATGTATGCACACGTGTGTGCATGTGTGCCCGTGTGTATGTGCCTTTGCATGTGTATGCGTGTGTGTGCATACATATGTATGTGTGCACATGCATGTATATGAGTGTGTGCATGCGTGCATGCATATGCATAGAGCATTGTGCATGGCTGTGTACGAGTGTGCATACATGCATGCATGAGTGCACACACATGTGTGTATACCTGCATTGTATAAGAGCATGTGTGTGCACACGTGTGTATGTGTGCATCTGTGTGTATATACATGCATGTGTGTATGTGTGTATGAGTGTGCATGATCTGTGCACACGTGTGTGCGTGTGTGTGTGCATAAGAGAGTGTGCTGCGTGTCTGCCGAGGTGGAAGTTGAGGAGTCCCTCCCCCCCCGCCCGCACAGTCTCTGTGGTCATTTCTGCCACGGCTCCCCATGGATGGGCTCCGTGCCATCGGACCTGATGCCCTTGTGCCATGAACCTCGGCCATCCCAAGCTTGCGATGAGCAGCTAGAGACGGCGGAGTCTCCCTTCCTTTCCCTTTGCCCGTCTGGATGATGACTTTACATAGCTCATGGAAATGAGCCCATCCGCCTATCGGATTCCCGCTCTTTCGGAGATCAAAAAATATGCTTAGTGGGCTGGCGACATGGCAGGGTAAGTGGGATGAAAGTCCCAGGAAGAACCGAGCAAAAAGCAGACGCGATCCCCGTGCACGTGCGCTGGTGACCACCGGCGGCCACACTGGTGTTGCCCCTGCTTGGGGAAAGTTCACGCCCTTGCTGGAGATGCATGTGGCCACTGCTCTTTAGAGAGTCGAACAACAGGCTGCCAGCTTAAAGTGGGGACGGTCTGGGCTCCGTGCATCCCCTCTCAGGAGAAGGCGCCTCATCCTTCTGCACGAACGGCCTCCCCTGGGGCTGTGCATGCCCATCCTATGAGGCCTTGTGCGGTGGCCACCCTGTCCAACTTCTCCATTCCAAGCTAAGCAATGCCCTCCTGACGCAGCTCTCTGAACCGTGTTAACAAAAAAAGGTATTTGGGTATTTAATTATACATAAGACATAACACAAGCACAGTCCTTGGTCAGGTCATAAGGGGAACAAAGGATCCTTTTGATACTCACACTTGGCACACAGACGAGCCCTGGGCACAGTGCAGACATGGCTGGGCCGGGAGAGTGGGAGCACACGCGCGAGAATTCCTCCAACACGCGCTCTGGCGTCTGCCTCCTTTGCGGAGGGAGCCAGGTCAGCCCTCCGGTCCACCCTAAGTTGTGCTTTTTGCGGTCAAAGACACATACCGGCAAACACCCCCACACCCGGCAAAGCCAGGGGGCATCTCACGAGCGGGGCTCCTGTCGAGGTCGTGATGAAGAACAAAGCAGGCGAACCACAAACTGGAGCCTGTGTGAGAGGGAGACCTCCCTCCTGCAATAAACAAGTTGATGCCCCCCCTCCCCGCCTCCACCACACACGCACCCACTCCCCTCTGCCGGGCGTCTGCTTAGATGTTCTGGAATAAAATAGTCCGTGCATGCTATGTATTCTATAAGACTGGTAGAACCGTATTCAAAATGAGTTGAGTACCAGGGGAAAAGTGCTCCCCATTGTCAGAAAGAAATGGCTGGTAGGGCTTTCATTTTTTTTTCCTTTAAAAAAAAAAGCAGTAGCTACTTTCAAAGTCAGGAAAGGCGATTTTTTTTTTTTTAACACAAAGAAAGAAATAGCAACAGCAGGGTGTTGCCTTACTCTGTCTGTGCCCTTTAAAATTCCAGCTTCAGGATATGCTATTAATTTTCCCCTTTCTCTTCTGGCATGAGGTTTTGAAAAATACCCATCATGCTGCAAATCTCCAGGCAAATTATCTTAAGATCGCTTGCCACGTGGGGTATGGGGTGGGAAGGAATGCCTTCTGTGACTGACCCCGTCCCACGCGCTCCGCACTGCATCCCTCCCCAGGAGCAACTGGTGAGCCCGTGGACACAGTCCTGCGGCCGCCCCCCCCCCCCCCCCGCGCAAATGAAAACTGATAAGGTCTGGCTCTCCGCACTGCCACAGAATGCGGGGACGTGCTGCGGCAGTGACCCCGGCCCCCCGGTTATTGTTAGCAGGTCAAAGCGCTGAATATCAATAGACTCACTCCTGCGCTCTGCAACCCACCCTCTGCCAGGAATGTAAACTTCTGTAACACTCGGTTCACCTCTGCCCCCTGCCATCTTCATGGCTCCTGGCTTCAAAGGATGCTCCTCACGTGGAAAATGCTTCATGGAGGAAAAATGGCCATCGCTACACAATTATTTCAGAAACTCTGCATTGTATTTTAACGGAGGGCAGACGCCCTGGCTGAAGTCTGGAGTGCTTTCAAGATTAAGATCTAAATCCCGAGGTTTAGAAATAGGCACGTCAGAAGTACAATCGTGCTGGTGCGCGGAGCCTGTTCTTTGCTCCTTGAAATATATTAAATTAAAGAATGAGTCGCGGCTTGACAACTCACCACACTGTTTTCAAATAAAGGTAACAAAATCCCAGTGCTCATAAAGCCACTTTCTTTTTTGAAAGTTGGATGATGCTGATGATTATTTTATAGCTCTTTGAGCCTTCAAACAACACTTACCTCGAAACGTTGGCTGTGCCAGGGGAGAGGTCCGTTCCCCTCTCTGAAGGGGATCTCTCTTCTGATTCCACAGCACAACCCCTTCCTTGGCGAACTTCAATGTGAAGATGGTCCATGTCGGCCTCGCGAGGAGGGACATAGAAGCCGGAGCCCCGAGCGCGAGCAGTGCGGCGTGAAGGGGGTGGGCGGGCGAGATCCCACGGTCCTTTCGGCTCAAACGCATCCCTTGGGAAGATGTTAATACAACAGGCGGGTTACAATCAACGCCGCAGCACGCAGCGCAAAATGGGATCCCGCATCTCGGACAGCCCACTTGTCACCTCCCAGAAGACATCCGAGGGCAGCATCTGAGAAGACATGCTCTTGTTTCCTGCGGCACAATACCCGTTTCTGCAAAAAGAACATGAAAAAAGGTTTCTGATGGAGAGAAGGGGCTCTTGGAGACATGCTTCTGGTTGGCACTAACCATTTCATGTCCCAGGGTAAATACTTGTTGGTTAATCAGATGGTTTATAGGCAGGTGCTTCACTTTCCCATTTTTAGATTTCCGTATGTGGGATTGGAGGACTGTACAAGGTGACCTCTGTCCCCTTAATAGAATTGTTACATCTTTTGGAGAAGGGTCCTCATAGGTATATCCCCGAAGAAAAATGGCACAAAACATCACTGTGGCTATTACATTGGTCATCCCTCGTGATTTTTGTTATGATACTCACTCTCATTTGGTCGGAGGAGAAAAAGCTGAGCTCTTTTTGGTCAGTTTGTGGTAAGAATGCAGGCGGCTCAGGACATACCAGCTGCCTGGGAGTCCACCACCTCTACCACCGAACGCGTCTGCAAACAGACGGATTGTTCTGCATTCTTCACAGCCTGACTCCCTGAAAGAGGGAAACTGCCTTGTTCACTCAATTCTCCCCAGTGTAGAAAATCCCATTGCGTGAGGCTCTTACCCCACGCTGGCTGCTGGCCAGTCCTCGCTGGGATACTGATTCCTAATCCAAGCAGCAGTGAGCAGGACGTGCAGAGAAGTGATGTCTGACATTATTAGAAAGCTGTCTTGACCCCACGTGCCCTCCTGGGTCCCACCTGGAGCTCCCAGTGCTTGTGTGTGAACAGGAGACGGTGTGTAGGGTGTCCGTGGAGAGTTGTGCCCTGGGAGGGCTACCCTCTGACCCTCCCAGACAAATGCCCTGAAAGCCAGAGCCCCACACCCTGAGCTTATTCTTTCCGCCTACTTCCACCTGCACCCACTCCGATCCATCCAGCTGCTGCCCCACCAAAATGGTCATCGCTTAAGAAGATCAGTACATCTCATAGTTCCAAAACCGGGGAACACTTTCCGACTCCTTCCAGGTGAGTTGGGCAAATAGTGTATTGGAACTGATCTTCCGCCTCCTTGTCCAGACTCAGCCCTCCGGCTACCACACAAGAACCAGAATGAGCCTTAGTTGTTGTTGTTAAAACCACACATGCTCCTAGTTCAAGATGAATTCAAATTATTGCATATCCATTAGGGTGGCTACTATTTAAACAAACCAGCAAACAAACAAAACAACATGTGTTGGTGAGAAAATGGAAATGGGGAAAATGGGGAGAATAAGGGACCCCCCGGACAGTGAAACACCAAGAAGACATACCCACAAGCCAGAAGAAAACATGGCTCTTTTAAAGTAAAATGATACAAGATTAAATAAATAAAAAGAACACTATAACTGGAAACCAGAAAACTCAGAAGCAAGGTGATAGAATGCAGGAAAGAATTATAAACAAAAAGCACAAGGATCATGGCATCAGAAATGGTCTGTGAAAGTGTGCAGGGATGCATCTGAGGTACCTTTGTAGATGGGCAGTGGAAAAGGACATTTGAAAATTAAAAAGAAATGAAAAAATACATTAAAAAATAGATTTTAGAGAAAGTGACAAGCTTAGAAAACAAGTAAGACAGATGCAATAAACACAAAATTTAAGTCCTCAGAAAATAAAATCTAAGCAAGGGAAGACAGTAAACACTGAGATGATATTCAGTAAAAATTTTCCTGAGATTAAAAAAAAAAAAAACTGGAGCTCTATATTGAAAGCGCACCTCCCGTATTTGAGAACTTTGGCCCCGAACAACTAACCATAAGAAAACATCCTATTAAGAGTACTGAATTTTTAAAAAAGGATCAAATATTTTGGAAACACAACCAAATATATGAAGTTATGTATGAAAGGAAAAATACCAAATTGTCATCAAATATGTAAATGCCAACATTTCTTATTCAAGAATAGAAAATGTAACCCAAGGATTTTATACCCAGCCCTACTGATTATGGAACCTGTAAGGACTCAGCCAGGATGACCCCCGTGGGTCTTTCTGGAGAATCTGTAAGGTTCCAGCCTCAGACAACCAATGCAAGTGGAGAGACGTCAACATAACTGGTGTGAGCTATGAATATGTGTTCATTTGTTGACAAGATGGGCTGAATGATACAAGAAGGAGAGGTGGTGTGGAACTGCTCTCCGTTCTGACCACGTAAGTAGAGGACAACAGTCATAAGCAGAAAGCGAGGGGAGAGCAAATGCAACCGTTTCTGCTCTCTTCAGGGGAGGTGGCGCTGGTTTTGTTATTCTGAGACTGCTATGTGAATGATGTGGGATAAGGCAAACGCAGCACCTGTTTTAAGCAGGATCCTATCACGTGGACGTCCTTGAGAACCAGGTCACTGTGGTGGGAGCCGAGGGACACATGTGATGTGGGAAACGTGGCATTAAGAACCCCGTTGTCCTGAATTTGAGCTGGAAGGATCAGTATGAACCCCTGAGATACTTTTATTTACAGATGTACATATGGAAACCTGTATTTCCCAGCTCTGTCCACTGAAAGGCCTCGAATGAATGAGCAAACCAACAGGAATGATCACCCCCAGCATAGACTGTGGTCTTGAAAGGCCATTTCCAAGGAAAACAAAGGAATAAAGCAGGACTTCCTTTTCTGGAGAAATGACTGATGGCCTTTCCCGCGTCTGGGGCAGGGGAAGTGCAGATGAGCCTGGCGTGTCTTATTGTGACAGACAGCAGCGACATTACCAAAGACTTCTTGAGTCCAACAAAAAATCTCAAAAGCCGACTTGAAAAGGCCACCACTAACCAGAGGTGAGAGAACACAAGCATTGCTAGGGAAATAACTACGGTGAATTAAGACATGCTAAGCATGTTTAAATCCATAAGTTCTTGATGATTCTATAGAAATTGAATTGGTTGCTGTTGAATGTTGGAATAACTCGTAATTTGCAAAATTGGTGGTAAAACAGAGAACTATCCCATATCAACTGTCCTATAGGAACTGTATCACTGGGTAATCAAATAATAGATGTGGGAAAACTGCCTTTTTTATGACATTATTCCAGCTAAGAAAGAGAGAAAATTATAGAATTATAATATCATCATCGTGCTACTTCTGGTGAGTTCATGGTTCTAGGTGTTGAGGATCATGTTTGCTAACATCACAAATAAGGCAGGCAACCAGCCACCCTGTGTTTCTGATGGATAACTATCCAATGAGGCAGTCTCCCTGAAAAAAAAGAATTGAACTTGAATCTCATCAAATCTATATATCCAACTATCCAGTTTATAGGAAAGAGAAAGAACGGAGCACTATGGAACACTACACTACAGGATTGCCTTCAGGCAAACCCCAACCATGGGAACACGCCATGTCACATAACTTGGTTTCTTCACCAAATAAATAACATAGGGAAGAAAAAAGGGATAAAGAAGAAACCTATATATTAAAAAAGACTAAGAGGCATGTTAAAATGGACAAAACCCAATTGCAGGGTTGAGAGATCACACTTGAGTGATAAAACTATGGGAAAAAGCCAGGAAGTGACTACCTCCAGATCAGGTGCTGGTGGTTTCTGGAGCAGAAGAGAGGGTTGGCACACAGGGGCCCATGGTCTCGGAAGGGGCCGATGGAGTTCCCATGCTTGACCTGCTTGGTAGCTACAAGGGTTTTGGTCATGATATTTTGTTAGGCTATAAATTTTCTTTATGTAATTTTCTGTATCTGTCCCATACTGCATATTATATATGCACAATAAAAGTTAAAAGCTCATATTACAAAGAAAAAAATCCACATCACATGTAAACACATTCAAATGTATTCCACAAACTTTAAAGCTGCATTTTAAAAAAAAAAACCTGTGATTCTCTATTGTGTATCATTAGACGGTGCCCTTGGAATGTGTTTTAAAATAGACAATTTTGTAAGTGAAGATGAGGAAAAAAGGAAATCTGAGATATGTGGAATGAACAAAGCTGTAAGTTTCGAAGTGGTGAAAGGTTGGGAGTGTGTGTGTGTGTGTGTGTGTGCGTGTGCGTGAGCACGCATGCACATGAGTATCCTGGTGAAAACCCCAGTAGGAGAGAACAATTAACCACCATGATGCATGTATTTCTAGTCTCAAGGCGATTTATTTATTGAAGGTGGTTTGTCTCGATCAGAAGTATTATCACACAAGCATGTTTGATGAGCCTGGCTTCCTGATGTACAGGGCAGAAGCTGTTAGCGTCACGAACAAATGTAAAATTTAAGCAGCTTCATTTACTAAAGGAAGAACTTTCATTTAAATCAATGTATAAACAGCTTTGGGAATAGAAGTATAAATAGACACACAATCTGTGAATGTACATGAATAACAATGAACAAATGCTGTGCATATTAATCGGGGCATTTCCAGTCCCAGCTATGGGACCTTCGGCAGGTGATTTTCCTCCTTCTGCCTATAAAATGGGAACGTACAAGAGTGCCGACCTTGAAAGTTTAGTTAGGACGTAAATGAGAGGACACGTTTGCAAATGCTTGGTGGATATTCTCTGAGAAAGCTCCCCAGTGATTCTGATGCCTGTTCCTGGAACAAAAGATGAGCTGGGAGGAAAATAAATTAATTACTATCTGGGAGACAGATTAAGGGCTATTAGAATAGTCCAGACAAGAGAATGATCCAGATCCAAGGGGCGAAAGAGATAAGACATGGCATCCAGTTGGAGAAGGGTGGGCAGCCATTGGCATAGGGGGTAAGCCCAGAGGAGCTAGGCTTGGGCCATGGGGTAGTGAATTTGATCACAGACTTGTTGACACTGGAGTCTACGGTCATTCATGAAGGACGTTCAGGATAGTCATGAAGTGCTTGGGAAATGAGCCATCAGCTCAGGGAAAGGTTCAGGGTGGAACGACAGAGTTGGCATTCAGTGTGTAGCCGAAAACTAGGGGAGTCGGTGTGACCCTCGGGAATGCCCCGCAGAGGAGGTTGGGGTGCCCAACGATGGGACTCAGAGTGACAGAATCCCGGAACGGTAGAAATGGAAAAGGAGTAGCCAGATGGGCAGAAGGATCATCGAGAAATCAAAGAAAGGATGCATTTCAAGTGGTGGATGGTCAACAGTGTCAAAAACTCCTCGGTGACCTTAAATGTGGTGTTTGGTCACTGGAAGGCCATCGGGGACTTCAAACATGGGTTTTGTTAGAGAACAGTGGGGGCGGAGACCAGGCTCGTCCCAGCGGCGGGTGGGCTGGAGGAGAGGCACTTGGGCTGCCCCAGCGGGAGGAAAGCAGCTGGGAGGAGAGCGGCGTGGAGGGAGGGGTGTTGAGCTCAGGGGCAGGTGGAGGCGTGTTTGGTCCCTGAAGGGAAACACGTGCTCCATGAGCAGGGAGAAGGATGGGCACACGTGGGAAGAGCACCAGGGGAGGGGATGATATGGAGAAGGAAGAATCGTGTTTTTCCCCAAAGAAGAGATGGGTACCGTTGTAGATGTGTTTATAACCAGGGGAGGGGAGGTCAGGGGACATTGTGGTGTGGTGATCCCTGGTTTCCTTGTGCAGGAGAGAGCAGAAACAATGGATCTCGTGGACAGGGAATTTGTACAGCTCGGGAGCAGACACCCAGAAACATACAGAGACACATTGCCTTACGAATCTGTCAGCAGGATGAGCTATGTGGGTTCTTGCCTAGAGTTGGCGATGGATAGCCTGACTGCTTGGGTCTGTTTTCACCCCTAGATTTGGGGAACTGACTTTTATGAACTCTTTGGAGAAAACAGGATTAAAGACGACCAGCGGGTGCTGGGGTGGTGGGGGGTGGTAAGAGCCTGGGGGGTCGGGCGCTTTAGAAATGGAACTGAAACTCCATTTGTGGAAACATGCCGGCACCAAGCTCAGGACAAAGAAAAAGCATTTGTTGACAGAATTGATCATTAGATACTTTAATTTGGAAAATATTTTGAAGTGGGGATTTCCTTTTGGGCCCCCTAAGAGGTAATGGAGGCAGACCGGAGACATAGTCCCCCGTGTTCTGGAACGAGGTGGAAATGCTTTCATCATTAAGTGGCTTGTCATTGGGTTAACAAAGGATGCACTGCAGTCTCTCTCCCCTCTCTCTGGAAAAGGCATTTGGCAGGGTGCCTCAGTGGCTCAGTTGGTTGAACCTCGGACTCCTGATTTTGGTTCAGGTCATGATCTCAGGGTCATGAGATTGATCCCTGCGTGGGCTCCACACTCAGTGCAGAGTCTGCTCGAGATTCTCTCTCCCTCTCCCTTTGCTCCCTCCCCGTGGGCTCACCCTCTCTCTTTCTCCCTAAATAAATAAAATCTTTTAAAAAGATGAAAGCAAAGGCATTTTGCTCAACTTTACAGTGCATTAGTGCATTATTATGCTTCATCCATCCATTTGCTTTGCTCATAAAATGTTTCTAAGATGCTAAAATGAGAGGGACACATGCGTTCTCTACATTTAGCCCCTCTTTGTTCTTTTAGTTCTGGGATCACGGGTCCCCTTCAGTTCTGTCCTGTTTGATGTCTTCCTTCTTTTAACGCCGAGCATCTTTGTCTTCGCAGCCGCCGTGGGGGGAAAGCGGCAAAGCGTTCCAGGCTGAGTGCAACCAAACAGAAACAAGCCATTCATACCAGTAACAATCACCTGTTAAGGTTTCTCACCAACCACGATCTTAATTTTTGCAAAACTCAGAGGTGAAGACAATGGCATCACATTGTTTTGAACTTCCTATATTTTAAAAACATGTAACCATGTCCCATTTTCCCTGCATGGTTTCAGAAGGATTCATGTCACACTCTGTGCAGAAGTGCTGGTTAGAGGCAATCAGGCATTAAATGCATACTTGGTATGTTGCTAGATACAGAGTCCAGGAGACGAAGAAAGTAGTTAATTGTTTTAAACTATAAAACTGTACCGTGTGTGTTCCATATGCTCTGCCTCCCCATCACTGAGCTTGCGCAGCCCACCCCCCACTCATGCCCTGGATGCTGGTTCCTCCCTCCTTCCTGTGATCCCCAGCCCTTCCCACCAGCCTGCAGGTGTGCTCGGATCCAATCCTAAATGAATAAAGCTCCGTGGACCCCTTCCCCCTTCCAGCCACGGCCCCGTCTTCTCTCTTCCCCTTCGGCAAAGCTCCTGGGAATTCCTGTCCTCACCGGCCGTCTCCGGCTCCCTACTCTTGTCCACTCTTGAACCCTGACTCTCCATGCCCATTGGGCATCCGAGTGGGGATGTCGAGGAGCCAGCTGGGGTTTAAGCCAGAGGCTGATGATAGTGACTCGGGAGTCCTGATAATCGAGACTGGGGTTAGAGCCTTGGGGCCAGAGGACCGTCCAGGAGGCAGTGGGGATGAGACACAAAGCCACGCCTGGGCTCTGGGTACCGCGGCGTTTGCTGGTCCAGGGGAGAGCGGCCGGCCAAGGCCCTGGAGCTCCCCAAGGGGTGTGGGAGAGCAGAGTGTGGTCTTCTGGAAGCCGAGGGAAAATGGGGTTTACAGAGAAGTAAGCTCTGGCCTGCGTCACACTGACAGATCAAGGAGAGGGAAGACCAGGAATCGGCCATTAGCAGAGCACGGGGAGGGCCTCGGGGGGAGCAGCAACCTTGGGAGCAGCGGTGAGGGTGACGGGCTGCACAGAGCCCAGTGGACCCCGTTTCAGACCTCGGGCCTCTAGAACTGGGAGAGGGTCCTTTTACTACCACTAAGCTGTGACATCTTGTCTAGCAGCCGTGGGAAACTAACCCAGTGACCAGTTCGTCCGCCACGAATGAAGAGGATGGCTAAGTGAGATCTCGGCAGCCGGGAAAGAATTATATGGGGCTATACACACAGCTATTGCTGTGAGTGTAGACATACAGATATGAGGATAAAAATAACTTTCTACCAGCTGCAGAGGACCCAGTCATACTCACTATATCCAGACAGACAGAGATGTCTGGATATTGAAGATGGAGACACACAGGTGTGACCCATGAGTGTATCTGTCTATCCGCCTCTCCCTCCACCTGCCCACACGACAGAGTCCGACACCTGCCCCCACTGCCGCCTGCATGCCCTTGCCTCCCACCTGAGCTATTCCTGTTGCTCTCACTGCCTCCGCTCTTCCTGACGACCTCGGCGTTTGTTGCCCCCATGGCAGCCAGAGCCACCGGTCACTGCCCGTCACTCCTCTCCTCTGACACTCCTTGTAATTGCCCGCCCCAATCAGAGAAGAGCCCATGTCCTGAGCGCGTCGCCGGGCCCTTGTGGTCTTGCTCCTCCTACCTCCCTTCATCGGCCGCTTTCCTCTTGGCTTCTTCTGCTCCGCTCCACAGTTCCGTAACAGCCCACATTTGCCCTACCTCAGGGCCTTTGCACTTGCTGTTGCCTCAGTCTTGCAAGGCTCTTCCCTCTGATCTCCACCTGGCTTTTTCCCTTTCCTCCTTGAACTCTCTGCCTACCTGCCAGCACCCCAGTGAAGCCCCTTCTGGGACACTGTCTAAAATTACAGCCTGTAACCCCGGCCCTGGCTGTCTTCCTTCACTGCTTTATGCTTTCCCCAGCCCATACCACCACCGAACACACTCTCTGGGTGTTAACTGTTGATCTTGTATTATACCCGTGTCTGCACGCTAGCTTAGGGAGAGGCCATTTCTGCTGTGTCTTGTTCACTGCTGTGTCCTCAGTGTCCAGGCCAGTGCCTGGCACATAGTAGGTGCTCAGTAAATATTTATTGAATAAGTGAATGAGTGAAATTATAATTTATAAATTGGGTTTATAAACAGTGTGGTCATGCTCTTAGATCAGAAGGTTCCTTTTTTTAGGATAAGAGAAGAAAGGAATGATGCATTCAGTGGACTTTTGTGAGCTTAGCACCACATTGTGCTGAAAAACCAAATAAAGAAGTGTCCTGTTCCTATACGCACCATCATCTTTGAAAGTATCCTCAAGAATAGTGTTATTTGGGGAAGCGGGAAAATTCAGACACTTTGATCTTGATCCATTCATTGATTTCTCAAGAAGAACTTTAGGTGGGATTTTGTCTGTGTTTGATGTACCTGATTAGAAAGCAAAGCCTCTCCCCACCCCCAACTAAATTTCTGTTTTAAAAGCCCAAATCTCTATGTGGATGCTCACAGAGGTGTATCCTGCAGACTTCAATGGGTTCATCCAAGGAGCAGGTTTTGTTCATCTGGAAGGAAACAGCACTGCAGGATTTTGAGAGCACGGAAGTTCAGCTCTACGGGGTTCAGCACATGCAAGTGCATACACCCACTCCTTTACATCTCAAAGGGGGACACGCCTCATGCTGTCTTCAGCTCTGACTTCACCGGTTGGCTAAATTAACTTTACAATCAGGCCTTTCCAATCTTGAGGGTCTGAGATGTTTTCTTCCATCCTAACTCAGATGTGTGCCTCACAGGGGAGGAGTGTGACCCGTCGGGACCAATCACACGTTTTCACGGTGCAGAGCTGTGGTCATGCAGCAGATCTCCAGCTCTGTCTTCCTTCCCTTTGTGCTACTTAGGCTTCCTGGGTGAAGTCGCCTGGTTGTCCACACGATTTCCCGGGATCACACACGCAGTAGGGTTCCTCAGAAGTGCACATTAAATATCGTAAGGCGATCCCAATAATTGCCCCAAACTCCAACTACAGGGGGAAAACCAAATACAGGGGATTCTTTTCATAAATAATAATATTGGTGTCAGCAGCATTATTATTTGTCAAGTGCTTTGTCTACCGTTGCATACTCCTGACAGCACTAGAAAGAAGGTAGAGGTTGTCCCTGTTTTACAGATAAGGAATCCAAGACTCAGAAGAAGTAAGGAACTTACCCAAGGTCCCCCAGCTGCTGAGCGGTGGACAGACACTGCCTCTGAGTTCATGGTTGTAACCATCACCCCATACACACACCACCACCAGCCACTGCACCTGCGAAGGTGGTTTTGCACGTGGTACTCAAACCAATCCTCAGGAAGGCACCATGTGATGGGGACTTATTACTGTATTCATTTCCCGGGGCTGGTGTAACAAAGCACCACAAACTGGTGTGTGTGTGGGGGGCTGCTTAAAACAACAGAAATCTATTTTCTACAGTTCCAGATGTCCAGAATCAAGGTGACGACAGGGTCATGCTCCCTCTGGGGTTCAAGAGAAGAATCTGTTCCATTACACTATCCTAGCTTCTGGTGGCTTCTGGCCGTCCCTGGCATTCCTTGGTTTGTAGAGCGACCATTCCCATCTGTCCCTGTCTTCACATGGCATTCTGTTCTGGACACCAGTCCCCGGGTTAGGCCCATCTCAATCCACCATGACCTCATCTTGATTATGTACGCTAGGACCCTCCTTCCAAATAAAGTTTCAGGTAGATATGAATTTGGGCGGGAACAGTAAATTATTCTCATATTATACGTAAGGGGAGTTGGAAAAAGCTGATTGTTCATGAGGTCGTGTTGCCTTCTGACACAATTAAAATCAAGATATGCTACCTCATGGTCTTCTTCCTTCTCTTCTAGACAGTGACACTCCAAGGGGCCAGTGGTCCACAGTGCACCCCAGGGAAACATGCTTTTATTTGGACTAGGCAGTAGTGATACTTTTGCAGCAGTAAGCCAAGGAGAAGCCTTCATGCTGAGCCACTGAGAATCTCCTGCCTCTGTCTTACCCACAATTACACACTTGAGCTGATGCTTCTCTGTGACGATCACACGCATAATACCCTGTCCAATAAGACACTCGCATTCAGGCACAGACAAGGTGTTCCCACATGCTGGCATTCCTCGGGAGACTCTCACTTCACAAGAGGATCTGTCACGTGGTCCAAGCCCTCATTCCACAGGATACTTCCATAGGAGTGATTTCCAGCATAGCTCTTGTCTTTAGGGAAGAAACAAATGCTTGCTTCGAGGAGCTGGGAGAAATGTTAGCTGGAGCCCCTCAGCGCTCCCAGTGGTACTTAATCCTTCCCGAAATATCTTTCCACTGCCAGGCATGGATTTGCATTCTCTGCCTGTGTGAACGATTCTACTGCTCATTTCAAGACAATATCACAGAATCTTCTTTCTTACTGCATAGAATCCACCAAAATCGAATTTTGTTGTAAAGAGTCCATGAGTGTTGAGCAATACTGGTAAATATGATATAATTATAATATAATATAATATAATATAATATAATATAATATATAATAATAATAGCTAACCTTGATGGAATATTTACTGTTTATCACACACTGTTCTAAGAGTTTGACACATATTCCTTAATTTAATTTTCAAACAATCCCTGTGGGTCAATTACTATTATTAATGCCCAGCCTAGAGATAAAATAAAGTTCAGAGAGTTTAAGTGACATCCACAAGGTCATACAGCTAACAAGTGCTGGAGCCACTGAGGTGGGGTTTATTTTAATGCATCATTACATTTAAAAGAAACTGGCAAAATCACCATTGGGCAAATAGTACCATACTAATCATTTCACACAGGAATCATCAATGGATGCTAAAATCAGTGGTGAAAGTCTGGTGAGAAACAGGGTATTCACATAGTCTCAAAGCATCTCCTCAGAAGATACTATTACTTACAAAGGGGAAGACAGTAGCTTTACAGTAGAGAGATCTGGTCAACCCCACCTGGGCGTTCCATTATTCATTCAATTAGCATTTATCACCTGCCTCAGAGGTCACAAAGCTTCGTAAAGCACCACCCTCGACTTGAAATAATTGAGAGCAACAATCAATCATCTCTGCATTTCTTCTGGTGTAGAGGATGTTTGAGGTTAGGCCAACTTTAATTACTTGTTGAAAAGATTAAAAGGGTAGTAGGTGTGAAGGGTGGGGGCTGGTGTGTAGAATGAGGTTGCATAAGGAATGTATTGTGATCTCACACCCACGGGCACAAGTCGGAACCTGGAGAGAAAATCCGGCAAAGTCATGTTGATGCCAAGCCTTTTCCTATGAAGAGTTGAGCAAACAGCTTCTCCATCAAGCTGAGAACCGTCCCTCCAAGGACTTACACGTTCATAAAGGATTCCACATCTTCCCCACTCACACGATGTAAAGGTTAGTAACAGGGACTCTCTTTTATTTATCTCTGTCTTGAAAACACTTGGCATTTGGTACACTGAAGACTCAAGGGATATTTTTGAACGAGCTAATTCGTGAAGTCATTGGAGCTACATTATTTTGAATCTCAGCAGCAATCAGGCATCATTTAGGACAAGAAAATGGTGCAGAAAAGTGAAGTCCAGCCAATGGATTTTTATTTTTAAAAATGCACAGAAAGAGGCTTTGTTATACTGTGTAGTTAAAACAGAGCAAGGGGTTTTTAAACGGTGTTCTGTGAAACCAAAAGATGCTTTTGGAGACTACTCAATCACCCCTTCAGGGTAGTTCCTATTTTAAGCTCACAGGAAAGTCGGTTTCTGACCCAGTGTGTGTTTCGCACCTTCCAGCTTCAAGTCTCTTTCTCATTTTGTGCCACAGTGTACTCGCGGGGGTCATTTGTGGGCATTAATGGAGTGCTCATTTATGTACATAATAAATATGTACTGAACGCCCAGTCTGCCCCAGGCGTTCATAGGACACAGTGGGAAACACTGATGAACAAGACAAACCTGCTTTCAGGAAGCTTCAAGTCATGATGCGGGAACAGACACGGAGCAAGGATTTACAAATGTGGGCATCAGGCTGGGCGGTAGGCACTGGGCTGCGAAAGGGAGACAACAGGCCACTCTCTCCAAGGGACGCAGACATTCCGTAGGGGTAAAGAAACCCATAATTATCACAAACAGCGTAAGAAGGGGAGGAGGAGGAAGGGGAGGAAAAGAAGCCGCCGCCTCTTGTCAGAGCAGAAAGAACACGAGCTTTATTATCAAACAAACCTGGTTTCCAGTTCCAGTTTTTCTTCTAACCAAGAGGGTTACCTTTCCGCAAGTTAGTTAATGTCTCTGGGACCATAATCTCCTCATCTTTCAAATAAGGATGACAATACCTATTTTTCAAGAGTATGGATAAGAAATAAGCAGATGGATTAATTATTTAGATCTTTAGAAACTAGAAACTTGCATTCAGAAAGGATGTTCGATCACAATGTGTGTTAATACCTGCTTTCTCTTCTTGCTCCAAATTTCCAGAAATTATAGAAGAAGTATAATTATATACAAGAAAGGTACCAACAAGAAGGGAAAATTCCAGAAATACCTGAAAATGGGAACCCAGATTGGGTGGGTCGGGTGGATGATGGGTCAGTGTCCCACAGGCCACCAGGAGACACGGGCCGTGGAGGGCAGTAGCCGTCAGATGACAATCCCGAGCACCCAGGGGTGGGTAGAGGGGGACAGCAGTGGGAGACACGGAAACGAACGTGCGGGGGCTCCTGTTTTGTGTGGTGGGTGAAGCTATTGATTAATATTGGATATTAATCAAAATATAAAATTGAATATCGTGATTACAATTTCAAATTACCTCTGCAAATATAACCAGTTTGTATACCTGCCGTGACAGTTGCTAAAAAATGTGGTTGATGGAATAAATAAAACTTTTTTTTTGCAGAGGTTTTTTTTTTTAAGATTTTATTTATTTATTTGACAGAGAGAGAGAGAACACAAGCAGGGGGAGTGGGAGAGGGAGAAGCAGGCTTCCCGCCGAGCAGGGAGCCCGACGCGGGGCTTGATCCCACCTGAGCCGAAGGCAGACGCTCAGTGACTGAGCCACCCAGGTGCCCCTGGAATAAATAAAACTTGCTTCACTTAATTTGCAAAGGAAGACAGCACAGGAAAGAAACAACATAAACGGAAACAAGCCGTGTGTGTCATGAAATCATGAGATAGCAAGTACTATTCAGTCAATTCTTGCTAAAAAAAAAAAAAGTTTTTATCAACTTGGGTAAATACAGAAACTCAGCAATAAGCTGTTCACAACAGATGCATTCATGATATAAAAAGTTTGAAAAGGAAAGCAAAGTTTGAGAAAGAACGCAATTATCAGTATTTGACAAATTCAAAGTGGGAGGCTAGAGAAGAATATGTCAAAGGGATGATTGTTCGGGAAATACAACAACCCCAAAGTGTTACTCCACTGAAGTCATGGGCCAATCTTGCACATGAACAGAAATACAAATTTCTTAGGTGCCAGCTTTGTTCACGGTTGTGAACAAGCCTGAGCTGAGGATGCAGGGTGTGCTGGCCCCACAACAGCATTTTCCAGCGAGTGACTGGTTCCAGGGGCTCCCAGGTCGAGCGCTGGCCTCACATGGCTCCGTATAAGTTCAGGCATCTGCTCCCTCAGCCACACACCTCCCCATTGCCAAGGACGTCCTGGCGAATGGTTAACAAAACAACAGAAATAAATAAGTAAAATATAAAATTGATTTGGAACGTTTGTCAACTTCCGGGGTGTAAATACTCCCACTACAGTCGATTTCACGTTACCCACACGATGTGGCCACGCGGTCGGGAAGAGAAGCGCTAAGCCCTCCACGTGTACCATTTCTTCTGTGCAGATAAACCAGATGTGGTTAGCCTCAAGACCCTCGATCCTAGGAAAATGTAGTAAAATAATGAGGAAGTGACAAACTGCAGATTTATCACCTTTGTTTTGTATTTTGTTTAACTGCAAATACGTATCGTTTAACGTTTACTGATGGCTGTGTTTGATAGTGGGCTCACTGCCGAATGCCGAGAAGAACGAGGGATGCTAGCAGGCTGAAGGAAAGCGGGTAGTTAACCCGCCTATGGCCTAACATAAAACCACATGAAGGCCAAACACGCGTTTGAGCACAGAGGAGGGTACGGCGGTTCTCAGCGGCCCACCGCCCTTTATGAGCCAGGTTCTCCCAACCTAAGAGGAGTGAGCTCAGCTCTCCAGAACCTCGGCAAATTCAGCTAATAGGACTGCAAACATTGATCTAAACTGAGGCCCAGAGAACAGTCTCTTACATCTCCCTCGCCCCCGGGGGATAAATGAGAAAAGATTACTCGTGGATTATAATTGCTTAAAATAGGTTGGGATGTAAAAATCTAATCCTCTCTCCTCTTCAACAGTAAAGTTCTACAGACAGAGAAATTATGGTTATGCCAGTGTCTTGAAGGTAAAAAGAAAACTCTGTTCTCCCTTTGGGGGGAAAAGAAAGGAGATCTTTTTAGAGCTGTCAGAATTCACAAGCCGTAATAAATTATTCTTTTTCATTACTGATTTATTAAGCAGGCTGCTTGGTGTAATGGCAGAAAATTTCTGTTTAATTTTCGTAGTATTAGACGACTCTGATTCCTGATCTGAAATCAAGTTGTTATTAAAAGAAGGGAATGTATTTAACGTCATGCATCAGGTCTGTTTTTACTAAATTCTTCTAAGTGTGGAGTTTAAGTATTTATGGAATGCGGTCATTGTTTGGTTGGAACCGAGACATCAGCCTGTTCTTGGGACGGTCTCTGTCGGGTGTGCTCAATCCGAGGCTCTCGTCCTAAACTAACCAGCAGGTAGGTCAGCTATAAAACACTAGAAGTGGTTCTGCAAATCCCAAGCCAGTGAGTTGTAGGATCCAAAGAATTCTCAATTTCCCTGGAATTAGAATTTTTAAAATGGCAAGCAGTGACAAAAACGTTAGAAGCATTGATGTAGCTAGAATTGGGGTAAACGTAGGACATTTGAAGAAACCTTCAGTTATATGCGTGGAATTGTAATTATGTGAGCGATGTTTGTGCCCATGGAGGAATAAAAGGTACTCGGTTACCTTTGCATGTGGTCTCACCTGAGCGACCGGTTTTCTTTCTCCCGTTCACACATCTCGTGTTAAACAAGCATCTGGCACACTCTTACCATGGGATGATTCAGCCCTGGAGGAATAGGTTTCGAAATATTCTGGGAGGACAGCTAGCTAGAGAAGGTCCAAATGAAATGTTTGAGACAGGTGTGGGGAGTGTGGGGGCAATAGCAGCAGCTCATCCCGCCTGGACGGGTCTGGGTGGGTCTCACCTAACAGGTGCACGGAGCTGAGCCTTAGTAGGTTGCACAAAATTTACCCGAGACAGAAAGTGTCCATGAATATGGTGGCTTTCTGCCTTTAGTAATGAGATAGAACTATATTTTACCGAACGTGCAGAGCCGCTGAGTAAATAGGTTCTACCCCGCTGCAAGTAATGTAATTTCTAGAGGGTTCTCCTGGGGCTCATCTTGTAATCAACCTCTAAACTTGCAGAAACTGGGCAGGTATAAATTAAATGTATGGTTACATCCAACCGAGTGACCCTGGGACTTTTGCCCACATGCTGCATTTCTTCTTTGGGGATTCACATGGAAATCCATCGTTCCCTGATTTAGGCAACGGAGGACTTGAGAGCGTTTCTGACACCCTTTCTGGGGCTCTGACATGGAAACGTACTTTACACGCGGTGCCTTTCTTACGAGGTGTGTGTACGCAGGTGTCCTTGAGGCCTGAATGACCGGTCGGGGAGGGTGGGGGGACAGTGAAGCAGCAACAGCATGGTCCCCGGGGAGGCACAGGCGGCGGGTGGAGCGCGACCCAGGACACCGCCAGGTCAGACAGAGCTTCGCAGCCTCCCCCGCCCCCTGGGAGGGAGTTTGCCTTTTCTTTTAAGAGAATTAAGGAAGGTTTTAGGCAAGACAGCATGACCCTGATTTTAGAAAGAGCCCACTGGCTGCAGAGCAAGGAAGGGCCAGAGGACAGGAAAGGCAGCAGGGGATCCTGAGGCCCGCCCTGACGAGAGACGCTGGCTGGAGTGTGGCAGGAGCAGACCTGAAGGGTGGTCGTCCGTGTACGTACTTGGGGGTGGAAACCAGTCCTGCTGACAGGCTGGGAGGGGGCGAGTTTGTGTTTAGGTTTTTCCATCTCAGACCAGACCAGCGTGATTCACGGGCCCATGAAATGCAACCCTGTCCCGATCGCCCTGTGCCCGGCCCCCCAAGATGGTGCCAGAAGACGCAAGAAAAAACCCAATTCATTGCCCAGGTATTCCAGCCCAGTTGCAAGGAGGTGAGGTCGGTGTGAACGAAACCCGTGTCTCTGTGCGGCCACCATGGCGCCCCTCGCCCGCGGACACCTGGATGCTTCTGACCTGGCATCGGCGGTCCACCCCACGGATGGTGGCGGAGGCGTTGTATTCATGAAACCCAATGATCCAGAAAACCATTGTAGGGCAGGATTTTCTATTTCGGGTTGGGGTGGGGGTTGGAATTAAAGGGGAGAAAAAAGGAGCAGAAACAAAAATAACAAGGCCATTAATCTTTCATTAAGTTAAAGGGATGAAAAGGAATCACTTAGAGTATCATTCTTTACTCGCGCCACAAGTATGTTGCCCCCCGCTGACTTCAAAGGCGCCGAGGAGAAGTTGGTTAATGTTGTTGGCACAGTATCAGGCTGTGGTTTACTTTTGCTTAAGTATGATCTTTTTTTCCTTCTCAACAAAGAAAGCATACGGGTCGGATGCTCGTTGACAGGAGGAGGCACGCAGCCTAAAGATGCCTTTGTGCTGGGGGAGGCCTTCGGAGTGGGGCTCTGCCCACGTGTGCGGTTCGCAGACTGTCACAGACTCGAGTCACCACCATGCACGCACTTGCACAGAAATACACACACACACACACACAACTGTGCCGTAAAGGGTATAGACAGTAGGGTCTCTGTTCTTCTCGACCCCCTGCTTCCCGCCTCCAAGGGGTCAGGACTGCTCATCTGGGCTCCCGGTGGCCTTACAAAGAGGCAGTTTGCAAGAAGGTGAGCAAAACGTCCCACCACTTTTCAGGCAGATGGAAGAAGCCAAGCATCTCTCACCTGCTTGGGGGCCGACGGGGGGGGATACGGGGCCTTGCTCCTTGGGAGGCTGTGTTTTCCGTCAAGGTGGTGGTGTTTACACTGAAAACAGAGCTGCCTGGTGGTGAGTGGCAGGGTTTTGTGGTTGGGCCCTGGTTGTGTGCTGGCAGCTCTCCCACCTGGCAAGTACAAATGGCCTGGGGCAGAGGGACAGGAAAGGGAGGTGTTTGGGAAAATCTGGTGGCATGCTTGAGGAGGCCTCCATGGGAAGCCCGCCAGAGGGCTCCCGCCATATTGGAAGATTGTTCCAATGCCCTTTTTTGTTCGTTTTCATAACAAAGGCAGGGGATGGGGGACAAGTTGTTGCCTTTCAAGAAACACTACCGACGCAATTCCTTCCACGTAATACAGGCCTTGCTGGTGGGCACCGTAACAGGTAGGGTTGAGTGGGTCTTTCGGGCGTGGAGATCAGTGACCTGTGGTTCCAGCTTCCCCAGGACCACCCTGGGGTACATCAAGTGAGCGGTCTCTGCAATCCTTGACTTCTGCTTTTCTGAGCACCATCGCCCCAGCCATCGATATTTTGGGGTCAGATTAAACCGGCTTGATCCCTGGCTCGGCCGTGATGCTGAGCGGTCATTCATGAACTCTGAGCGTCTGTTTTCCACTTGGCAAAAGGGATGCTAACTCCCTCCCAGGGTGAGCGTGAGGGCTCACGGAGACAGAGTCCACAGAACCAGTGGCCCCGAGACAGGATTCAGTAAATGCTGGTGGGTCAGCTGCCGAGATCACAAACGCGTCAGGTGTCTGTTGCATGCAGGCAACGTTGACTTTTCTAAAAAAACATTTACTTTAGAGAAAGGGAGGTGATATTATGGCTTCTTTTTTAAGAACACCATGCACGGAGGCTTAAATAAGTTTTCATAGCAGTTTACTTGCACAGAGGACCAAACGAGGCCCCTCCCAGGAGCTACGTCCACATCCGGATGTCAGTCAGCACAGGCCAGGTTCTATGAGCTAATAAACGATTCCAAAACCAAGTGACTTGGAAAAGCAAGGTTTCTCTTGCTCAGGCTCCAAGTCCAACATGGATCTCTGGGGGTTCTGCCCTGTCTTGTCCCCGTCGGGCTGTAGGTTTTCAAAACAGCACAGGAAAAGGTGACGTGGTGGGTCTCAAAGGCCAGCGTGGTCCCAGGAGTGACCTGCACCATTTCTGCCCAATACTTGAAGGTCTGAACGAGACATGGCCCCACCCGGCGGCGAGAGTCGGGATGTGTGAACGCGCCAGGTGTCTAGCACACCGCAGGTCCCCCCCACAACCCCTCCCGTGAGATTCAGAATACCGCCAACGTGCTAACCACTCCCAAATTTGTCCAAACTCATTTCTCCACCTGAACCTCTCCCCTGACCTCCAGACTCGCATATTCAACTGCCCCCTTAACTCCACTGTTTGAATCTCTGATAAACATCTCAAATCGAAGATGCCAAACCCAAACCCTTGGATTTTCTCCCCAGATACACTCCTCCCACGATGTTCCCAGTTGGGTTGCTGCCAGTCCCATCCTTCTGGTTCGTTGCTCAGACTAAAACCCCTAGAGTCCTTCTTGACCATCCCTTTCTCTAAAACCTACATCTAAATGGTCGGCAAATCCTATAAGCTCTCTCTTGAAAACACCCAGAATCTGACGCTCCCCTGCTCCTGCCCTGGTCCAGGACACCACACCTCTCACCCAGACTATTGCAATAGCCCCTAACTGAGCTCTCTATATCCATCCTGGCGACTTCTGTCTAATGCTCAACCTGCCAACGAGATGATCCTTTTAAAAGTTGAGTCAAATCAAGTCACTGCTATGCTCAACCCCCCAAAGGCTTTCCATGAATATCAGAGGAAAGCGTTTGGAGTCTGTGGTGGCCCTTGAGCCCTCCATGCTCTGGCTCCCATTACCTTCCCATGGTCATCTCTGGCCCTGCTGCCCCTCACTCGCCCCTCTGCAGCCAGGCTGCTCCCCGAGCCCCAGGCACGGGCCCCTCAGAGGCTCTGATATCTCCCTCTGCCTGCTGTGTCCCCCCTCACTCTCTGTGTGTTGCGTTCCCACCGAGTTTGGGTGCTCAGACATCTGATGAATGAAAGAAGGAGCCCGTGACCACATGTCTGGAGACCACCGTGTAGCTCTCCCTGCAGCTCCGTGTGGCCAAAGGCTAAATGCAGGTCACTGGATGTGAGCAGAAGTGGTGCAGGCAATTTCCAGGTCTTTGCCTTCCCAAGAAAGCTGGTAAACGAGGATCTAGTGAAGCCAGCCCGGCCCAGGGAGAGAAGGCATGTGTCCCGGATGGCAGAGCCCCCGTCCCCCCAGACCACCTCTCTGGACTGCATGGAGGGAGAAATAAGCTTTCTCCTGCCTTGCTTGAGCCCGTCTATCTGTGGCCCCTTGTTCTTACCTGTATCCTAACTGCATGAATACAGAGCTAGGGATGGGGACACTGGCAGACTGTTGGTGATGGTCGTTGATAAAGAATGGGAGTCACCAAACGGGAAAACGGGAACTTGTCACCAAAGTGTGCCAAGAGATGTTTTACCAAGCACACACAGTTTGAGCAATTGAGATTCTGGTCTTTATGTCAGTGTAGGATAAGAAGAGACGATAAATGGAAGTTTTTCAATTTGTTTCTCCAATTTTTCCAGTTTTTGCAACGGAAGATGGGCTTTTAAGAGTCTCAGCACAAGAGTTTAAGCACAGGCTTTCCTTGGCCTAATTTTGTTGACTGTCCTCGGGTTTTGCATGAGAAAAGCTTTTGGAGCAAGGAACAAAGGAGACATATGCCTTTATCCCGCGGATTTCTGTATTTGTGAATCTCCCCCATCACCCCCGAGCTCATGTTACTAGCTTCAGATGTCTGTCGTCTTCACCAATTTTTAGGTCAGAGAAGTGATTGAAAATCCTGTGTATGTGTATTTCCCGGTCTGGTCCTTGTATTCGGGAATATCATCATCCCCGTTACGGAGGAAGCGGTGCTTTGACACTGTCTCCTTGGAGAGCCGACTCCAGGGAAGAAGAGCTCTCGCCCTGCCTGGCTGCAAAACGCAAGGGGATAGAGGAGCGGTGTTGCATTCAAGTGCACGGGAGGGTGAGGGCGCCTTGAGAACCACACAATCAAAGGAAAGTGATCCAGTATTTCAAACGGAATCACATCTCACATGTTTCTGCTCCATTACAATAGGGTAAGTTAGATCTAGTCTTACCGGGGCCGCTATCTTAGATGTGGGACTCTCTAAGTGCTTAAAATGTCTTCTATTTTATCACACACACAAAGGAGCTCTTTAGTAGAGCTTCTGTCTGTGACATGGAAGTCGTATCTCAATTTTCTGTTTCACTCTCACCTGGAAAGCTATCCCGCCACGGAAGAATTTCTCCAACCAGCGTTCCCCACAGGTGAACAGGCAACGTGCTTTGTCCTTTTTCAAAAGGACACTCACTGTTCGTGGACCAGATTACCAACATAGTTTACCTGCCTCACGTGAGTTGTGCAGGTTTATGATTTTTAACGTCTGCAAGATATTTTTTTGGTCAAAACTTAAAGCTATGAAGTAAGTGTTTTCTCTAAAAGTGAAGAGTAAGTCCTTGGCGATTATACATTTTTTCCCCCTCTTTGTTAAGTTTTGAATAAATTCAACTGATGAATGATTTTAGGAAGTAAACTTTCTGGGATGTAATTCCTTTTTAACAGTTTAGCAATGAACACACCAACACGAAGTCTCATCTGCTGCATAAAAACAAATCTGAAAGGCAAAGGTAATGAACCAAGACAATTTTTGCAAATCTAAGACCAAGTTTGTTAGATATCATGGCAAATTTATCCTTACAAATGTCTAGTTTTATGCTAGAGCTCTGAAGAGTGTGGCTTCTATGGTCCTCACCTCTATCGATGCCCAAAGCACAGCTGACGGGTCGTACAAACAGGGCCTGTATCTTCCATGTTTTCATATTCATTCAACAAATGCTTATTGACGATCTAGCATGCACTAGCAATAAAACTGTCTCCGTTCTCATGAACGTCATCAAATGGGACACACAAATGAACAAACAGGCATATGACGTTCCTGCATTAAATTCTTTCTATTGGGGAAAGCATAGGGTATCACAGTAGTGTATAAAAGGGCACCTTGGTTAGGATGTTGGGAAGATTTACCACAGAACTGACATCTAACCTGACTCCTGAATTACACAAACCAAAGGTAGAATATTTTTTGGCTCTAGGTGAAGGACACAACTGAAGCATGAGAGAAGAGCAAGTTCCAGGGCCTGGGATGTTCAGTGTGGCTGGAGTGAAGCGCATGAGCACATGGGAGCCAGAGGGGGTGTTAGAAGGATAGCAAGGGGGGCAGACAATAAAGAGCTGAGGGCAGCCCGAAGGAGAGCGATGGCCGTGAAGGTTGGGAAAGTAGGCCTGACAAGGGGTAGCTGGGTCAAAGAATAGACAGCATTGGATATGTAGGTGGGGAGAGAGGTCAAGGGGAAGAATGGAGGGGGACTCAGAGGTTTCTGGATAGACCAAGACAGGGGTCAAGGCAGCCAGGGCTCCATCTTGGTCTTGTTGACCAAGAGATGCCCGAGAGAAGATCCTCCACTGGACACATGGCTCTGCAGCTCAGAGAGGAGTCAGGGAGTTCATCCTTGGCCAACGTGTCTGACAGCACGGGAGGAGACAAGGTGGCTCCCTTTGCTGGTGCGGGCACAGACGAGATCGCTCCAGCACCCCATCTCTCGAGGGCTGGCAGAGGATGAAGAGCACTGGAAGACTCACAGTGGAACATGAGACAAGGGGAACGTGAGGGATCCATGATGATGAGGAAGATGAGTCAGCCAGAGAAACCGGGAAGGAGTGGCCATGGTGGGAGCCAGAGTGCGAGCAGGAGCGGCAGGAGGGAGAGAGGGGGGACGCAGGGGGACAAGAGCGGGTCCCCTAGCTTTGCTTCCTCTTGTCTTAAGAGGGGAGGGGGGCTAGGGGCGCCTGGGTGGCTCACATGGTTAAGCGTCTGCCTTCAGCTCAGGTCATGATCCCAGGGTCCTGGGATCGAGTCCCGCATCGGGCTCCCTGCTAGGCGGGGAGCCTGCTTCTCTCCCTCTGCCTCTGCCTTCTCTCTCTCTCTGATTTTCATGAATAAATAAATAAATAAATAAAATTTTTAAAAAAAGAGGGGAGGGGGGCTCTTTCAACTTAGGTCTGCAGGATTCCTCAGGACAAAGCTATGTCGCACTTGCGTGGACTCCTCCCTGCATTTTAGGGGTATATTCCCTCTGCTGAGCCCCCCTTGCTGGACTCACAGCCCCGCACCTGGAAACCCATCTTTGCTCGTTCAGATCAGGTTACTAGAATGGTACCCAGGAATATCTGGCTGTGAAGACATTAATATGCTCACCCCAGTCCCTGTGCACAGTGGGGCCACTGCTGGGTTTTAATAGCATTTTGTTAGAAATACGCTTTGCCCACTCCTTTGTCAAACCATAGAAAACAGGTTTTGTAAGAAACCTTCAAAGCGGATCTTCTCAGATCTGTTCTTGTGTATCCCTATACTTCCCCTTCAAGGGGTCATCCAATCTCTGCATGAAAAGCTCCAGTGTGCGGGTATTCACAATCCCCAGAAGCATCCTGATCCGGCTCAGAGCACTCCTGACTTCCAGAAAGTTCTCCATTACACGGACTCCAAATTGGTCTCCCTGTCACTTTCTGCTGCTTGGAAATGAAGAGTGGAAATTCTGAAGTCAGGCTCCATGGGTTCAAATCCCCGTGCTGTCAATAGCAAGTCATGGGACTTGGGCAAGCCCCTCGATGGAAGCTGGCTGAGTTTCTTCATCTGTAGAGTGGGGATGATTATCAGTGTCATGGGGTGTCCAGGTAATACACACAACGGGTCTAGGGTTGAGCTCCCTAAATGTTAACCATACCCCACGCGTCCTGTTTTACTCCGTGGACGCATGCAGCAAAACTAAAAGTGGAAAGCTAAGTCTTGACATATTCTAGCGTTTGAACTCTTGCAAAGAGGCTGACACCGACCCTGCGTGTTTCTCGCCTGGATACCACGAGTTTCTCCACAGTCTCTCAGCTGACATGCTGTGCACTCCTTCCCTGTCTTGCTTACTTTCCCTTGGACGTGGGTTTATTTATAGCCCCTCAACCTGTGTCAGAGTATGGTGCCTGGAACAAGATCGAATACCCCAGCACGGTGTGTCCCGAGCAGAATGGACAGGGCTGACCCCTTCTTGCTTTGTTCCTGCTGAAGCTCTTAGAAGGCCATTGGAGATGCCTTGGCTTTATTGTCTTTACGGTCACAGTGGTGCAGATGCTCGCCCAATGCGCCGTCAAGTCCAAGAAGCCTGGAACCTTGCGCACATGCTTCTTCTATCCACAGTGGGCGGCAGATTTGGGGCAAACCCCCTGAGGTCAGACCCCAGCTCTGTCCTACCAGCTGTGGGATAGTGAGTGTGCACTCTGAGCCTCGGTCTCATCATCTGTAAAATAGGCGGTATTGACTACACCGCCTCTCAGCAGCCACTAAGATCAGAAAGGGAAATACCCAGAAACAACTGGGAGCGCACCAAAGGTGAACATCTGCTGTCGTCCCTGTCCTTATTACATTTTCTATCCCAGGTGCAGGATGCAGCACAGTTCCGCTGTAATCCGTGCTTCAAAGATAAAAATTTATTCCAACATGATTGATGTATCAGGGGACGATTTGAACATAATATAAAATTTTCCTGGGGCCCCTGGGTGGCTCAGTCATTGGGCGTCTGCCTTCAGCTCAGGTCATGATCCCAGGGTCCTGGGGTCGAGCCCCGCATCGGGCTCCCTGCTCCACGGAGAGCCTGCTTCTCCCTCTCCCACTCCCCCTGCTTGTGTTCCCTCTCTCGCTGTGTCTCTCTGTGTCAAATAAATAAAATCTTTAAAAAAAAAATTTTTTTCCTATTTGCTCAGGGGTGATTTCATCTGTGAGAAATGCTAAGTGAATACAGAATATGGCACCCAGTGAACCCAGCGCAAAGGACACACAGCATGCTGTCACCTCAAACACCAACCAGCTCTCAAAGTTTCACGAGGTGCCCCAGATACACCTGCTGATGCACTTTCCTCCTGACTTCAGTAACGCTTGATGGGAGACGCCCCGGATACACCTGCTCCCGAGGCTTCGCGAGGCGCCCCAGATACACCTGCTGACACACTGCTTCTGACTTCACTAACACTTCACGCCACTCCACAGTAACCCACCGGCTACAATCCTTCCCATTGCATTGCCTCGAAGAAACTGAACTTTTCCCAGGGAGACTGCCGTATTCGTTGCAGGACTGCTTTATTTCTTAAGCACCTAACGTGTATAAAGCCATGCCGGCATTTTTACTAGGTTCCTACCTTTTTTTTATTTTTGAAACATCACTGATGAAGTTTCCGAGTGTGAAGCCCCAACCCCTTCTGTCTAATAAGCGGTGTGAATTGTATTTCGGGATTTTCACAGCAGGGTGATTTTTAGACCCGCATATGTCACATTACAGCAGAAGTGATTATAATGATCTCTGCTAAGTGTTCTAGACTCTCAAAATATTTTGATCCTGGTTCTGTTACTCATAATAGTTATTTCTAACTTTCATGTTATGCAGGAATTGCATGACAATATAACACTAAATATCCGTAAATCATCAAGGGGCCAGGCTATATTCTAGAGCACAGTCTGCAGAATAAAGTCTTTTCGGGGTAATAATGAGGTTTCCATAATGTTATCAACTTAATAAGCTATTTTCTGCATTAGCTTCAGGAGGAAAATACTTTTTACCCCACTTGTTGAAATCCTTAAGAACCGTGGGGCCGTGGGCATTGGACGGCACGTCAGGAATTGCTGGTCGCGACCTCCTCGCTCAAGAGACAAGCCAGCGTGGCCCTGGGGATGCTGGTGGCAGAGTCAAGTTTCCCGGCTCCTGGGTCACAGCCATTCTTACAACGCCACGCTGAGTCCCAGGTTACAAGTCGTAGAACTTTATGTCTGTTAATAGTAACACTGCAGCTCACCCCAAACCAGACGTCCCTTACTGCAGGATGGTCTTGTACAACAGGCAGCTCTTCAGGAGAAGCTCTCCGAAGCGCCAGATGCTGCAATGCAGCCGACTGGGCAGCCAGGACCTGCCACCCCAACCCCCGGCGGCTACAGCCCCAAAGAGGCTTCGTGTTAGACGGTGGGCGAAGGCAGCCTCACCAGGAATTTCATACCTATGAAAGGAAGATGACGGGCGCCCGGGTGGCTCAGTCGGTGAAGCATCCAACCCCTGGTTTCAGCTCAGGTCTTGATCTCAGGGTCATGGGATCGAGCCCTGTGTCAGGCTCCACGCTCATCGGGGTGTCTGCTTGGGATTCTCTCCCCTCTGCCTCTGCCCCTCCCCCTATTCATACTCGCTCTAAAATAACAAATAAATAAATCTTATAAAAAAAAAAGGGGGGCGCCTGGGTGGCTCAGATGGTTAAGCATCTGCCTTCAGCTCACGTCATGATCCCAGGGTCCTGGGATCGAGCCCCGCGTCGGGCTCCCTGTTTGGTGGGGAGTCTGCTTCTCCCTCTCCCTCTACTGTTCCCCCTGCTTGTGCTCTCTTGCTCTCTCTGTCAAATAAATAAATAAAATCTTTAAAAAAAAAAAAAAGGGAAGACAAACCCAGCTCCTTCCAAGTAAACCTCTCTGCTCCCAATTCTCTTCCCTGTAAAATGGGGGGTGGGGGGTGGGGATGACTTTAGGACTTCTGAAGCCCAAAAGACCCTTCATTTGCCAGTGGGATAAAAAGTACACATGCTCTCCTGCTATTGCTTATATTGGCGAAATAAAACCAGAAACACCTGCCTTAGTCACTCCATATGAGCACAGTCTTCTGGTTTTACTAGAACAGTTCTGGTTAGTCCCGTGTTTACGCCAGCAGAGCGAATTAATCAATTATTCACTTGATAAACGTCGAACTTGTAAGGAGCCTCCACATAATGTTTTCACGTATCCATTAGTGTACGTGTTTATTAATTAATCTGCCTCTCCACTCATTTATCTCCGTGGAAGCTCCTGGCTTGGATCATTCATTCACCTGTTGGTTTGTTTGATGGTTTAGAAGAGCTGTTACACACAAGGGCACACGTTTAAAAGGTGTTAAAGGGTACGCCGCGAAAACAGGTCACCTTCTCTCCCTCGCTCCTGCCTCACTTGGGAAAGGAGTCCACTTTGTGCCAAATGAGAACGTGTGTCCCTTTCCTGGGCGGCCTAAGCGTCCACAACTGTGTGTGCGGCACGGACTTAACTGTTTTCCAGTGCTTCTTCCCTGGGGTGGGTCTGCCTCCCGGTGGCAGCAGGTGGGGGCTGGGGACATTTTTGGTTATCACAGCTGGAGGGGGGCTGCTGCTGGCTGCTAAGGTACATCCCAGGGACCCCCCGGAATGTCCACAGCACAGAGGCGAAGAATATCTAGATTTTACTGTCATCGTTTGACTTCGTAAGCTACTCTGACTACTGATCTTCAATTTAGCCAGGATTTCCTCAGAGTACAGAGAGGAGAAAGTCATAGATGTGCTACAGAACAGGATCTCGGGTTTGTGTTTTGGATCCCCAGCCCCTGGCAGAGAGCAGGGCTCTCCCAGAAAGTATGCTTTGAATGCATAGATGAATTAATGATGGGTGGGAGACGTTTGAGGTGAATAAAATGAAATGGGATGTACTGTAAGCTCGTCCTTCTTCAAATCTGAAATTTCCCGCTGTTCTGCAGTACACATCAGCATTTGACCCAAGAGCCCCAGAAAAGGCACAGCACTAGAATTCTTCAGACCCACAGAAAACACCGTGGTCAGAAGGAAATTTCCTAGTCTGGAGACGGGCATTGGAGAAGTCAGCTGCCTAGAAGAGGTCCCAGGTCCTTCACCTGTCCTCATTTACAAAGACAAGTTATTAAAATAAACAGAAAGCTTGCCTGGTTTTTTCAACGATGAGGCCAGCCACTCTCCATAAAAGATGAACCCACATCAGTGAGAGGGGTAGAAGGTGTTTCAAGTTCATCAAAAGGCATGAAAAAGAGGACATTCTTTGTATCTGTGCTTTCAGGAAGTTTTCAGGATTGATATTTATTTGACATCAGAACCGCTCACAAAGCAAACCCCCTTTACAAAACACAGTGCATATAGCAATCCTAGCGATGACCTCTACCATCTGAGGCTGGACCGAGATATTATTTTTATAGGAAAAGTGGATCCCTTTAATCAGCTTTAAAAAAACATTGTGAACAGTCACTTCTCTTATTTAAAAGTTTGACTTTACTTTCATCAATTTATAATCAGAGTTCCTCTGGTATGTTTGATTCCTGACAAACAAGGATAAAAGTCTTGTGCCCCCATTGCTAATGAGATGATAAAACAGCAGGGATCAAGTTTTTAATTACTACAGGCGAGGCACTGGAGAGGTAAGGATGATATTTTCCATTGCATGTCTAAGTTGTAACTTCAGGCTTATGACAGTCCTGCTGAGCTCCACTGTCTTTGATGATCACTCATTTTTCTCTCCCGAGAACACACAAAAATTTCTGAGCTGGGATCCTGGGGGGCTGGCAATTATTGGTGTAACCTGGTGCAGGTTCCCTCTCTAACCATTATGCTCAGTAAGGATCCCGTTTCTTAATGCCTGCCATTATCCCAAAAGGGAAATTGGACACTGGAAATGTCTGTGAACTTTCCTACTCAAACGACACCCATTCTCCCTCTACCAGCGTGGGCTTTCCATTAATAATAAAATGCTTAATTGAATTGGGAGATTTCTAATATAGACTTTTTCATTCCTTTTCAAAGTCAGGCTTGAAATTTTTTCAAAAACCTTATTTTTATACACTTTTGTAGGCACGTATTATACTTTGCACGCCACGCTATTTAAACACTTCTAACAATATTCTTTTTGTTACCGCAGACAGTTGATAATTGGGATTTTTTTAAAGGTGCCATTTTGGGTCAAGCGTGTGAAATGTAAAGGTTGCACACTCCTTGCCCTGATTGCAGTGGAAGCGGGGAATGGGTTCCATTAATTCTTGTTTTCACAAGCCACACACACACACACACACACACACCCCTCGCTGGATGGCCAGAGTATCAACAAACATGGCTTGATCCAAAATCTGTTTTTAGCCATAAAGACCAGAGCACAGAATTAATCCAACATATGGACAATCACCAACCCAACGTAAGTCCAACCAACCAGCTTATCAACCATCTACCCAACTCATCAAACAACTAATCTTTGATCATTCAGGTAATTTCCAAATTACAAAGTAGTGATGAGTGTCAGAATCACAAGCATTGACTGAGTCTACAGAGTAGTTTAAATTTCTAAGATTTTGGATCATAAGCATAAAAAGGCATCCTCACCTACTACGTTGGGAAAAGCTCACTAATGAAAAGAGATTTACAAATAATAAAGGTAAATGGACCTGTTTTTGTCCACCCATCTCTCAGAACCTAAATGTGCAATACCCACCAGGAATTTCTAGGGTTATCAGAACAACTTTTAGAGCCTTTAAAAAATACCATATCTGTGAAACTTGAGGACTAGATACTTGCAACTTCTTTTCTTCTTGACAAAGGGAAGTTAAAAATGTTCTTTTTTAAGAGAGAGAGAGAGTGCAGGGAGGGGCAGAGGGAGAGGAAGAGAGAATCTTAAGCAGGCTCCATGCCCAGCACAGAGCCCAGTGTGGGGCTCGATCTCACGACCCTGAGATCATGACCTGAGCCGAAATCAAGAATTGGATGCTCAACCAACCGAGCCACCCAGGCACCCCTAAAAATGTTTTAATTGCAGAATTTATATATAACACAGAATTGATATTGCTTATTCATATTGTGTTAGTCAGAATAAACCAATTGCTGTAAACAACAGTGCAGGACCTCGGTGACTAAACACAGCTGATGTTTGTTCTCATTCAGGGAAGTCCACTTGGACGGGCCTGGTTGGGCACAGTGCCCGCAGGAAACACCAGCTTCTTGCATCCAGCAGCCCCCCCCCCAGTTTTCTTTATAACTACTATAAATAATGCTTTATAGTTGTTGAGAGCTTCATTGATATCAATTCATTTCATCCTCAGAGTCTTGGAAATTAGACAGACATTATTATTATTTACAGATGAGAAAGCTAAGGTTCAAAAATATTCATTACCTTATGAGAGGTCACACAGCTACTGAGAGCTAGAGCCAAATGGTGGTTTTCTTACCTGCCCTCTCCTTTGATGTCTGCTAGGCACCATGCTTGCTTTGATTTATGAAGTCCATTGTCCTTCAGAAGTAGTTATTATAAGGCATCTAAGCTGCAGATAAACAGTAGCATAAGACATATAATCTTCTGCATGCCATAACTTGAAATTGACCATAAAATACTACTAATCCAAGCAACAGAAATCTTCTCATTTTTAATGATCTACTCACTTACATAATTTCAAGTCTACAAACTTCAGTAAAATGCATACACAGACAGAATAAGTAGCCCAACTATCAAAGTGATATACCTTGAAGTTTGTTTGCAGATCTCATCCTATGGAGGGCGGCAATAATTTTAATTATAGTGTGGATAACATTTTCATGATTCTAGTGATGGTGGTGGAGTTAAACCCTATATTCTCCTCATGGCAAACCAGAGAACAAGGGATAGATATTTAAAGTAAACTAATGGTTCAACATAATTATTGGAATATATTCATATGGATGGGGAAAATGGTAAAAATATGAGTGAAAGACTTTTAAAAAAATGTTTCCTTCAGAAACATATAGATCTGAGCCCTGTAATTGGTCAAACTGCTCAACTATGAGAAATTTTTTAGCAAAACTATGATCAAGCAGGTTAGATTTGGGACAGGTAGGTAGGTAAGAGCAGATCATCAGGGTTAGCTGATTGGTTGAAGGATTGCAGCCATGAATGGACCAGAGCGTAAGGGTTTCTCCCCAGTGGCCCCAGTAATCGTGGAGATGGACAGATTCCTGCAGAATGCCAGCCACTGTTCTCAGAATCCCACGTACATTATCTTAAATCCATACAACAAAAATGTAAGGTAAGAGTATTATTCCCCTCCCTTTTCTGTTAATCAAAGACACCTCGAGGAAAAGTGGCAGGTGGAGTCTCATTTACAGTCAGATCCGGCTGATTCTAAAGTCTGTGTTGGAATTATTGCAATTTACAACACAGCTCTCAACAGGAGAGACAAGCTGCCAGGTCTCTGCTACAGAGTGGCCGTGTGACCCAGCCAGTGTGGACAGTGCTGCCGAGCCTCTGGGTTCTCCTACCACTTACCCAGTGTGTCTGTTTGCCTGTTTGTAAAGTGGGCTTGATGATGGCTCCTGGCTTGCTGTGTGGATTATGTGGGGAAGATGCGCATACCTGCCACACACTGATGTGCTAGGTGTTACTATTATCCCTTTCAGCTCCCCAAGTTCATTGGTCGATCAAGAGTCAAAGCACCAATGCCAACTACCACATTGGTCATCAGAAATCTGAGGACATGTGCATCATTGACGTCACCTACTGACCCTCATCTCAGCAGAAGGGAGCATTCTCAGCCTCCCTCTAAATAAAAACCGATGCCAGCACTTAATAAGCATTCCATTCCTTTAGAGAGTCAGTGATTACCCGAGTCAACCCATGACTTCAGAAAGAAAACAAGAGACAAACTCTTCCTCTGGAGGAAGTTAACGTTCACTTAACTGACCAAGTCCTCCAGAGAACTGTGCACCAGACCTGGGACCAGAGGTCAAGGAGATGCCACATTTCCTGACCTACACCCGGGAGAGCTGAGGGAAGGAGTCATAAACAAGCTCGCTTTTTCAGTGAGACTAAAACAGAAGTCGTTGGGGGGCCTGGGTGGCTCAGTTGTTAAGCGTCTGCCTTCGGCTCAGGTCATGATCCAAGGGTCCTGGGATTGAGCCCCGCATCGGGCTCCCTGCTCAGCGGGAAGCCTGCTTCTCCCTCTCCCACTCCCCCTGCTTGTGTTCCCTCTCTCGCTGTGTCTCTCTCTGTCAAATAAATAAAATCTTAAAAACAAAAAAAAGTCGAGAAGTCAATGTCCACTTCACATACATGGATTTGGGTAGAGGCTCTCCTCGTACACACTTAGTGCTGAGACACCCACCATGGGCGCCTTCCACCCTTTCTGCATTTGATCCACACAGGAGTGGTTCAGACAGGAGTGGATTGGGGGCAATGTTCCTGAACTTGGTGAGTCTGAGGTGCAGGTGAGAATCTTGTCCTTGGAGTTGTTCCCTCTCTCCAGCCCCAACCTTATAAATGTTGCTGACTGGCCCTGGCATGCAAAGTCACCTCCTCCATGCATCCAGGTGGATGAGGCTATGACCAAAGACTCATGCATGAAACCGTCTCTGAGCCAGTATGCCATCAGGTTAAAATGTTAAAAATGGATAGATCTTCATAAAATATGAGTTATGAAATTGAATGTATCCATGAGCCTCTTAATATATAAAAATGACTATACCTATGTTGAATAGCTGTGGTGATAGTGGACATCCCTGCCATGTTCCTGACCTTAGAGGGAAAGCTCTCAGTTTTTCCCTATTGAGAATGATATTCACTGTGGGTTTTTCATAGATGGCTTTTATGATAATGAGGTATGTACCCTCTATCCCTACACTCTGAAGAGTTTTAATTAAGAAAGGATGCTGTACTAGAAGTCCTAGCCACAGCAATCAGACAACAAAAAGAAATAAAAGGCATCTGAATCGACAAAGAAGAAGTCAAACTCTCACTCTTTGCAGATGATATGATACTTTATGTGGAAAACCCAAAGGACTCCACCCCAAAACTGCTAGAACTCATACAGGAATTCAGTAAAGTGGCAGGATATAAAATCAATGCACAGAAATCAGTGGCATTCCTATACACCAACAACAAGACAGAAGAAAGAGAAATTAAGGAGTCAATCCCATTTACAATTGCACCCAAAACCATAAGATACCTAGGAATAAATCTAACCAAAGAGGCAAAGGATCTGTACTCAGAAAACTATAAAATACTCATGAAAGAAATTGAGGAAGACACAAGGAAATGGAAAAACGTTCCATGCTCATGGATTGGAAGAACAAATATTGTGAAGATGTCAATGCTACCTAGAGCAATCTACACATTTAATGCAATCTCTATCAAAATACCATCCACTTTTTTCAAAGAAATGGAACAAATAATCCTAAAATTTATATGGAACCAGAAAAGATCCCAAATAGCCAGAGGAATGTTGAAAAAGAAAAGCAAAGCTGGTGGCATCACAATTCTGGACTTCAAGCTCTATTACAAAGCTGTAGTCATCAAGACAGTATGGTACTGGCACAAAAACAGACACATAGATCAATGGAACAGAACAGAGAACCCAGAAATGGACCCTCAACTCTATGGTCAACTAATCTTTGACAAAGCAGGAAAGAATGTCCAATGGGAAAAAAGACAGTCTCTTCAACAAATGGTGTTGGGAAAATTGAACAGTACCAGGCAGAAGAATGAAACTGGACCATTTCCTTACACCACACACAAAAATAGACTCAAAATGGATGAAAGACCTAAATGCGAGACAGGAGTCCATCAAAATCCTAGAGGAGAACACAGGCAGCAACCTCTTCGACCTCAGCTGCAGCAACTTCTTCCTAGAAACATCGCCAAAGGCAAGGGAAGCAAGGGCAAAAATGAACTATTGGGACGTCATCAAGATAAAAAGCTTTTGCAGAGCAAAGGAAACAGTCAACAAAACCAAAAGACAACCGACAGAATGGGAGAAGATATTTGCAAAGGACATATCAGATAAAGGGCTAGTATCCAAAATCTATGAAGAATTTATCAAACTCAACACCCAAAGAACAAATAATCCAATCAAGAAATGGGCAGAAGCCATGAACAGACATTTCTGCAAAGAAGACATCCAAATGGCCAATAGACACATGAAAAAGTGCTCAACATCGCTCGGCATAAGGGAAATCCAAATTAAAAGCCTCAATGAGATACCACCTCACACCAGTCAGAATGGCTAAAATTAACAAGTCAGGAAATGACAGATGTTGGCTAGGATGCAGAGAAAGGGGAACCCTCCTACACTGTTGGTGGGAATGCAAGCTTGTGCAGCCACTCTGGAAAACAGTATGGAGGTTCCTCAAAAAGTTGAAAATAGAGCTACCATATGATCCAGCAATTGCACTACTGGGTATTTACCCCAAAGATACAAATGTAGGGATCCGAAGGGGTACGTGCACCCCGATGTTTATAGCAGCAATGTCCACAATAGCCAAACTGTGGAAAGAGCCAAGATGTCCATCGACAGATGAATGGATAAAGATGTGGTATATATACACAATGGAATATTATGCAGCCATCAAAAAAAAAAACAAAACACGAAATCTTGCCATTTGCAATGACGTAGATGGAACTAGAGGGTATTATGCTAAGTGAAATAAGTCAACCAGAGAAAGACATGTATCATATGATCTCACTGATATGAGGAATTCTTAATCTCAGGAAATAAACTGAGGGTTGCTGGAGTGGTGGGGGCTGGGAGGGATGGGGTGGCTGGGTGATAGACATTGGGGAGGGTATGTGCTATGGTGCGCGCTGTGAATTGTGTAAGACTGTTGAATCACAGACCTGTACCTCTGAAAAAATACAGTATATGTTAAAAAAAAAAAAGTAGGAAGGGAAAAATGAAGGGGGGGAAATCGGAGGGGGAGATGAACCATAAGAGAGTATGGACTCTGAGAAACAAACTGAGGGTTCTAGAGGGGAGGGGCATGGGGGGATGGGTTAGCCTGGTGGTGGGTATTAAAGAGGGCACGTATTGAATGGAGGACTGGGTGTTATATGCAAACATGAATCATGGAACACTACATCAAAAACTAATGATGTAATGTATGGTGATTAACATAACATAATAAAATAAAATGACCATACCTGACTACTTTTTAAATTCCTTCTACAATCTCTAAGGCAGTAAGGATAACAGGAAAACATTTATTTATTTGATTTCTTTTTGTAATACAAAGTTGATTAAATGGGATCTTCCAACAGTCAAATTTGTCCTCAGCACTATACATTCAAGGGAAAAGTGTTTAAACCTTTTGAATTATCATCTATGGTGTGATGGCTAATGTTAGGAGTCAGTTTTGACTGGGCTAAGGGATGCTAGGTGTGTCTATTGGGTGGTTCCAGGAGAGATTTGCAGTCAACGGGTAGATGAGTAAGAGAGTGCCCTCACCAATGTGGGTGGACACCATCCAACCCTTTGGGGGCCTGAATAGAACAAAAGAAAAACAAGAAGGGGGGCTTTTGCTCTCTCTTCCTGAGCCAGGATGTCCATCTTCAGCCCTAAGACACCAGAGCTCCTGATTCTTGGGTCTTTGAACTCCAGGACTACACCAGTGTCCTTTGGTCCCCCAAGCCAGGTTCAAGGCCTTCAGCCTCAGACTGGAAGACACACCATTGGCTTTTGTGGTTCCCGGGCCTTCACGTCAGACTGAATTATACTCCCAGCCTTCCTGGTTCTCCAGCTTCAGATGGGAGATCATGGGACTTCTCAACCTCCATAACCACAGGAGCCAATTCCTAAAATAAACCTATCATATATAAATAAATAAATATCCTAATTTCTCTGGAAGATCCTGACTAATACATATGGTTTACGAACTACCCAGGCCCAATGCCCTATACTTGGACAGAGCTACATTATGACTACTGTCCTGTGTGCTAGGCACTTTTGCCTTTGTGGGCCCTTTCTTCTATTAAAAGAAAACAGTAACATTCATATTTATGATTGCATTGATGTGAAGATGAATGTAATACAGATTACAGATTATATCCTTTTTTTTCCTTCTGATTTTAAAGGAAATTAAAGCAATTCTGTGTGGTTCCTAACAGTATCAGGGATCTTCCGCCTACTGTGCATAATGGCTCAGTCCACTATGTACCTGGCCCTTAAATATTACATAATGAAAACTGACACTGAAAGTAATGGCCCTCCAGAATTAAGATATTTAGCCATCAAAGATCTAAGCCATTCATTACCCACATGTAATAAAATAATGTTTTCTAGAGCTTACTAGGTGTCAGGCATTGTTCCAACTGCTTTTATATTTGCAAATTCTTTCAATGCTTGGAGCCACTTTATTATGTGGTTACCATCACCATCATCACCATCACCATCATCATCACCATCATCACCACCATCACCATCATCATCGTCACCATCATCACCACCATCACCACTATCAGCAGCAGCATCACCATCACCATCACCATCATCACCATCACCACCATCACCATCATCACCATCACCATCATCACCATCATCATCACCATCATCACCACCATCATCACCACCACCACCATCATCACCACCATCATCACCACCATCACCATCATCATCGTCACCATCATCACCCTCAACATCATCATCACCATCACCACCACCATCATCACCACCATCACCATCATCATCGTCACCATCATTGTCACCACCATCACCATCATCATCAACATCATCATCACCATCATTGTCATTGTCACCATCAACACCATCATCACCATGATGCTGGGAGAATTTTCTGATGATTGGATGTGGGTTGTGCAGGAGAGACATTGCGTATGATTGCAGGATGGACCTAGATCTACCCGTGCCCCCAAGGGAAGATCCTTAGGATGGATGAAGAAATAAAAGTGGCAGACATTATCTCTATATGGATGTGTATACCCTTATCTAGGTAAATTGATAGAAAAAGGCATAGAGACAGATTACAGAGCATTGACAGCGTCATCACTGGGGAGAAAACATGGGCCATGGGTGGGAGAAGCAGGAGATGAGGATGGACTTCTAGGCTTTACACCTTGTATTTGGTTCCCATCTTTTACTATGAGCAGTAACTCCTCTACTACCTATTTGATGTTTTTAGTCTTTGAAAAAGTTCCAAAAATTAAAATTTCAGGGTATAACAATATACCCAAAATACAGGGAAATATTGGGATGAAGATATGCTTTATAGTGTGGTGCTATTGGAGTAATATTTAAAAGAATACATATGGAGACAGAGAGCTAGATCTTCTTACATGGACAAAGACATCTCTGGAAGGATGCATAAAAAAGTGGTAAGAATGGAAGGCTGGGGGCAGAGGACACAGGAAGTAACTGGCCGGAGTAGGAGGATTACAACTTCCTTTCCACTTGGTACCTTTAGAATCTGCTATCTTGTACACGTATTACCTACTGAAATTAGTTACTTAAGTGTTAAAGGATAGAAAGAAAAAATGTAGATGCCCAAGTAATAAATTAATACACATAAAACAGGGGCGCCTGGGTGGCTCAGTCAGTTAAGCGTCTGCCTTCAGCTCAGGTCATGATCCTGGGGTCCTGGGATCGAGCCCCACGTCTGGCTCCCTGCTCAGCGGAGAACCTGCTTCTCCCTCTCCCTCTGCCTGCCACTCTGCCTACTTGTGCTATCTGTCGAATAAATAAATAAAATCTTTAAAAAAAGTACACATAAAACAATAATGAAGCATCCCAAGCATTAAAGTCCCTTGGGCTACTACCATTTCTTTAGACTGGTTCTAGGTGAAGTCTGGGTGAAAGGTGAACAGGATAGGTGCCTTGGAGAAAGTTCCCAGGACCCTAAGAGATTCTATAATTTCTCAAGATCAGGCACGGGATGAATGGATCTGGGTAGTTCAGTGTCTAAATTAAAAGAGGAAACAGAGTAATTCTAAAAGCATCCAATTATCCAAAAGCAGTAGATATTGGTTGAACCATGCCATGGAGCTAGGTATTTGCTTGCTTGCTAAGGACAAGATACAACACTACGTTATTTTTGTGGAAAATAGAAACTCTTGAAATAACAGTAATACCACCAAAAAATCTACAATGATCTCCCTAACTGGAGAAACCACTGGGGAGTTTTTCAGGGCAGAACATGAGGATAGGATGATAACAGAGCATGAAGATCACCATTGCTAGTGGACTTGTCGTTTCTAAGTTCCTAAATACGTTTAAACATTTGTCTCTCTTACTAGTTAACAGCATTATTGTTGGTCTTGTTGCCTTTGGTTTCTCCTTTTACAAAATCACAGAGAAATCACTTCTTCTTCCTTCTTATATTTTTACGCGCCACCACGGAGGGAATGAGATGAAATAAATGGGGGGCTTGGTCAGAATTGACACAAACCCAACCACCACTCCGGCGAATGAGTGAATGAAGGCTCAAGCCGAGCGATCCACATTTCAACGGTCTGAAAGTAAAAACAAGCATCCTTTAAAAGTGAACGTGTTTTGTGTCCGCTGTTGAAACAGGAATGTGAAAAAGTCCATCTTGCAATAGGCAGAGGAAGAGGGGTGAAGTTGTTGACAAAATCTTGGCTTTCCTTCCAGATAAGGTCAGTGGTTTGTATGACATCAACACATTCTGAACGGCAGATTATTTAACAATTTCAAAAAAAAAATTATCTAGTTAGCAAAAAGTCTGGTGCACAGATGCAGGTCATCTACCGCAGGGCTGGGGAGATGAAAGGCTTTTCTAGCCATTGGTGGTGGGTTAGCACATTAGTACTATCTGTCGGTCCCGCCGCCGTTCACACACAGGGACCCTCGGGAGACAAACGCACAGACATGGGATTGTCCCCCTGCTATGTTAACAATGCATTTCTATTTTTTCAAGCATGCTTCGATTAAAGAGGGCACATCTGTTTTAAGTCCTCTTTTATGAAAATTACTGAGCTTCCTCAGTGTGCTTATCTTTTAATTTCGAAATTCTTTGTAGCAATAACTTGAGATAATAACCAACCATATTTCTGGCCCCTTTAAAAAATAAAGGGGGGGAGGAGAAAAGAAAGCATGAATGAGACATTTTAGAGCTTTGAACTCGGTCTCTAATCCCCCCCTTTGGGCCCCCCCCCAGTGGAAAGAGCCCCCTCATTTGCGTTTGGAACGGCTGAGCCCCGCCTTGATCCCAATGCTGGGTCTGGCCACCGCAGAGAGCCGGCCCAGCTTGAGGTCCCCGGCAGGGGGGAGCCGCCTCTCACTTCGATGGAGGCCCCGGCCTGGCCCCAAGCGTTCCCCTCGCCTTTCTAAGCCTCTGTAGGCCGCCTCAGGCCCTTTCACAAAGTTTCTCCCCTCCTCCTCCCTGCGGAGGGGTTGCTTCCAATGTCCAGGACACTAGATGGCTTTTTAATCCCTAAATCTCCCACCCCCAGCTTTTTTGTTTTGAATAGCACATTAATAGGCAAGGTTTTATGTGCCGTATGTCTTTCCGCTTTTAAACCGCTGTCTGAGGCTCAGGCCCTTCCCAGATGCCATTAAAGGTTAAAGGTAAATCGGAGGGAGCACAAGGTAACTCGCTCCTTCTTGTCCACCCCTGAGGAAGCCCAAATGCCTCCATCCCCAAAACAACCCACTGCAACACTCACGTCTTCGATAGTGACCTGGAAATTTCCTGAATAAAAAAGCACGTAGGGCAGGAGATGATCATTTAATTTAGAGAAACTCTATGTGTTTGCCTTTCCCTCCCCCTGTGCGACGCAGGGTCTCTCTGTCTTGGTGGAGAGGGTCAGAAATAGAAGCAGAATCTGGAATCACCAGTCCCATTGGGGTGAGCAGCTCTGAGCATCAGTGTTTCTGCAGGACTGGCAGCCACCCGAGCCATTCGGTCAGAACACATTCTCTGCCTTTCTGTGGGACATCGGATGTTGGAGTTAAGTATGACTTAAAAATGAACTGAATCCTAACCTCGCTCACCATCAACAGGTACTTACTGTGGACGTGCTATGCACAGGGAGCCCTAGACTAGGTATTCAGGAGAAATGCAGGTCAACAGAGGGGTGGGTTTTCAAGATCCCAGCTCTAGTTGGAGACAGGAGGTCTATAAAAAGAGAAAGGGCACACCTAATTCAGGATATTATTTGATAAATGTCCAAAAGAGTTGCAGGAGCATTTATTCAGAAATTAATGAACGTTATTCTTGGTTCTGGGAGCATAATCATAAGGAGACACAGAAAGAGTCTGCTGTTGTGGGGGCTACATATGAGCTTACAAAGAGAGCGAGGACAGAAAATAGACATGCAAACAAATACAAAATTGAACTTCAGATAGGGATACAAGTGAGGAGGGAAACAGAGCAGAGTGATGAGCTGGGGTGTGGGTGATGCTGGTAACATTGAAGCTAGGGCCACCCGGGTGAGGAGGTGGGAGCAGCCAGGTGAGGAGGTGGGGCCGGCCAGGTGAGGAGGTGGAGCCAACCAGGTGAGGAGGTGGGGCTGACCAGGTGAGGAGGTGAGGCCAGCCAGGTGAAGGGATGGGGCTGGCCAGGTGAGGGGGTGGGGCCATCCAGGTGAGGAGGTGGGACCACCCAGGTGAGGAGGCGGGGCCGGCCAGGTGAAGAAGGCCAAGGCTGGGACGGAGAGGGCAGAAGAGTGGAGAGTTGAGGCTGGAGAGAGACAGGGGCTGCATCATCTAGGGTGAAGTTTCGTGGGCTTTGACATACACAGGAATCACTCCAAGTTCTGGACAAAATGTGGATCCTGGTTCAGCAGCCTGCTTGGGGAGAAAGTGAGACTCGCATTTCTAACGAGGGGATGTGATGCTCCTCCTCCGGCCATACTCAGGCTGGCAAGGACCTGAGCCGTGGTTGTCCACCTGGCCTCGCTAGAACCACCACCCATAGATGCTGGGGCCCGTTCCAAGTGCACCCAGTGCTGAGATCTTGGCACCACCAGAAGCCAGCTGGTGGGAGCCACCCACTGGCCTCCGGAGAACAGATCTGTGACTCTCCGTGTGGGATGGGTGTGCTGACTAGGACGGACCTTCTGGGTGCTGAAGCGTCTGCCCCCTGGAACAGGGTGGCAGTTATCCGAATGCACAGGGATGTGACAGTGAGGTTTCTGCATCTGATGTACTTTACACGTGCATAGCAGACGAGCTACTTCCCAGTCTGACCCGGGGAATGCCTGGCTTCTTTCTGTCTGGATGATAAGATCTCTGTCATACTATTGTTAGGTGGGTGCAGAGCTTGTTGGAGGAGGTTTGGGTTGGAGAGTCAAGTGTCAGGACAGGGAGCGGCGGCCAGCCCCGGATACGCTCTTCCAGCTGCCGGGGTGTCTGGCCCCTTCATGCTGTCTAAATAGGCCCAAAGGAGAGGTATCGTCAAATCCCCTCCCTGAGATCAGGCTCCCGGCATCAAAATCTGAAGATGGGCTGATGGGTGGGCGAATGGACAGACAGACAGAGGGATGGATGGTAAAGCATTTCCAGCAGAGCATCAGGGGCAGTGTTGAGGGGTGGGCGCTCGGTGTTCTCCCTACAATTCTTCCTATTTTTCCATTCGTTTGAAGCATTTCATAACAAAATCTTAGGGCGAAAGTTGGGCCCCTTGTCTTTCTGCTTCTGCTGAGCTAAGACACTGTGAGAGCTTATATGTAATGGAGCAAATTTCATGTGAAAGCTCCATATTATTCTTAGCGATTGTCACCCATTATAGCCTCATAAGCAACGAAGTCATCATTTAGGGGTGTAATCTGCAACAAAATCTCCAAATGCATATCTGGAAGTAAATTTATTTTTTAACGTTGAGATGATTTCTCAAGAAAAGACTCTATCTACTTTGGGGCAATGTATAGAAGTCTTTTAAACTTGGCTGTCTGGAAACACCGCCCACCATCCCGTTTCTAGAGAGCGCCCAACTGGGGATGACACGAAACTCTACCTTCCTTCCTGGCACTGCTCTGCTGTGAGGAGCTGGGATGGGGACCCTGCGCTGTAGCTGCTGGGGGCCCACGAGGCCATGGCGACAGTGAACAATGTGGTGTTAGGGACTCCGTCCCCCTGGAGGCGGATCTCACTAAGGAATACATTTCCAAGGAGACACCAGGTTTTCCACCCTCTTCTGAAATGCTTTCAAATACAGTCCCAGCTAAAAACTCTTAGAAGTAAGCGCAGAGACACATCCCAGTCAGCCCCTAAAGCAGCCGACAGTCCAGAGTAAAGCATGGGGTCAGACTGGAGGGGCCTGAATCCCCGGCAGGGCTCGCCGTGGAGGGCGGGCCTCACTCTTGCCCCACCCACTGGGCCTCAACTCTGAAATGCTCCCTACAAAAGAGCTGGACCGATGCCCTGCAAGCGAGCGCGCATTCTCTCATAAAGCGTGACACGCCTTACCTCGGATCGGCGTGCAGCACCTTCCTTAGCAAACCGCGTCACGTCTGCCTACATTCGTTCACTTCTGGGAGGTAATGGTGCAGGTAAACAGAAAGCTCTATCAGGTCGGTTTGTGCTATTTGGGTGGGTGAGCGGGTGCTAAATTCGTAAAGCAGGGCACACATCACTATTAAAAGAAGTCAAATCAAGCATTGTGTAAGGTGAAAGTGAAATGTCACCCCAGTCTTTTCTCGCTTCTGTCCCTCTCCCTGCGGATAATAGCTTGGTGTGAGCCCTTTAGGACGGGTAATGAGAGACAGTAGTTAAATTGGATTTTGCACATGTGAATATGACTATTTCATTTTTTTAAAAGATTTTATTTATTTATTTGACAGAGAGACAGTGAGAGAAAGATCACAAGCAGGGGGAGTGGGAGAGGGAGAAGCAGGCTTCCCACTGAGCAGGGAGCCCGATGCTGGGCTTGATCCCAGGATCCTGGGATCATGACCTGAGCCGAAGGCAGATGCTTAACTGACTGAGCCACCCAGGCGCCCTGTGAACATGACTATTTTAAAAGAAACGTTCACAGGGTTCATGTAAGGGAAAGCATTTAATTAGGTTTTGGCATGAAAATACCTCTTGTCCACGACGAGTCATCAGAGTCTCAAGTCTGACCAAGAGGCAGAGATGCTGATGCATTGTCAGTGTTTTTATTTGGTCCTCCTTTGCTTATACTTCTGTTAACCAGTCCATTTTTTTTTCATAAAAGTTAAATGTACTTAAAATTTGCTTTTGAATTTTGAACTCATACTTTTAAATTATATGTATAATTTATGTAGCCTACAAAATATAGATTATAGGTTATATTAACCTATATTCTATACAGAAAGAAAGAAAGAAGAAAGAAAGAAAGAAAGAAAGAGAAAGAAAGAAAGAAAGAAAGAAAGAAAGAAAGAAAGAAAGAAAGAAAGAAAGAA
>NW_023270436.1:2088803-2115933 GCF_011800145.1 Mirounga leonina | reverse complement strand
GAAAGAAAGAAAGAAAGAAAGAAAGAAAGAAAGAAAGAAAGAAAGAAGGAAAAGAAAGAAATATGCTCTGGCTAAAATTTGACTACATTCTTTAAGAATCCCAAAGTAAAATTAAAGATGTTATTTATTATTTTACCTGTATTACCAAGCTGAAAAACAAACTAAAATATTCAGACTTAGAATTTCTGATTACCAGTGTGCATAGCTGCCATGTAAGGCAAACTTTTTTGCAGCAAGATGATCTAAAATATTTATTTTGAGAAAAACAAAGTAATATGCCTCCAGCGATAAGCTTTTTGCATAAACAGGACGTCGACCTACAGGGCCCGTGTAACTCGGTGATGAGCGTTTCTCAAGCGCCACGGCCCACGTGGCGGCCGATTCCCTAGAACAGTCGGAGTAGAGGCTTATGAGTTCCGGGATCTTAAACTTCCACCAGGAGCAGAGGACCCTCCCGGGTGGGTCAGTCGTCTGCGCTGAGACACCGTTTCTGTTGGAGAACGCAGCTGGCCACGTAACGTGGAACAGAATGCCATTTTCACCTGTCGTCTCTTCCGTGGACCAGGGGAAATGGAGACAGAATAGTTTTGGTTCTTGAAGAATGTCTGGATGAGACAGAACAGAAGGCTGTGGAGGGCAAGCCAGAGAGCGCAGACGTACATTTGTGTGCTTTAAGAAAAATCAGGGCGCCTGGGTGGCTCAGTTGGCTGAACATCCCACTCTCGATTTCGGCTCAGGTCGTGATCTCGGGGTCCTGGGATCGAGTCCCGCATCGGGCTCCCTGTTCAGCAGGGAGTCTGTTTCTCCCTCTGCCTCTGTTCCTGCTCGTTCTCTCTAAATAAATAAATAAATAAATAAATAAAATCTTTTTAAAAAATCTGTCTAGTTCTGTATGCTTTTTACATACTCGCCGACTGTAGTTAGCACTTACATAGCATGTGCTGTACATGGTAGGGAGTGCTCCCCGACACCTTACCCAAACTCCTCAGATGTGTTTTGAAACTGGGTAGCACCTACGATAGCAATAATATTTCTACAGTGAAGTGATGCGTGTTTGCCCTGTGTAATATCAATAAAATTACAGATAACCTCATTGCTTCTTGTTAAATGCAGGGTCCCTGAGCTATTCGGATTGCACGGAGAGAGGATCTTGGACTGAAGTTACTGCATTGACTCCTAGAACCACCGTACGAGGTCAGGGATGGTTATTCTCACTCCCACTCTCTGGTTGAGGACACCGAGGCATCACCCAGGCAAGTGATTTGCCCCGGGTCACGTGGCTGATGCGCGGCAGAGCAGGGTTTGAACCCCAGGCCTGGTTCCAGGATTCAAGGTCGTGACCCCTGCACCGTGCTGCCTCTCCTTATTTTATTAGATTTTATTTAAGTATTTATTTGAGGCAGAGAGTTTGAGTGGGGGGAGAAGCAGAGGGAAACTCCTCCGGCTGCAGTGATGTGCCCGGCTTCACGGGATTCTGTCTTCACCCGCCTGAAAGCAGGATGGTGGGAAGTGACGGGGAGCTTGCCCGTCCAGGTGCACGCTGCCTGTGCCCCCAGACCGACAGGTGGAAACATCGGTGAGGAGCGTGATGATCGCCGCCGTCCCCTCTTCTGCAGTCTGAGGAACCCCCTAGTCTGGGCCCCGTTGCTCACCTCCTGGTACAGAGGCTGACGAGGGCGGAGACGCGCGTCCCCAGACTCTGCTGAAGCTACTTGCAGGCAGATGGCCCGGGCTCTGACAACCGGAGGCATCCACAGGAGGTGTGCAGTCGGCTGCTCGTGCTGCAGAGAAGGGGGGATGGGTGGAGTCCACCTGGACAGGCGGGGACGGGACTCAGCGTCACAGCCTCGCGAGGGCACCGGCCCCACAGCGGAGCCTGCCTTACCCTCCTGCACACGTGCCTCCAAGCCCGATGCTCCGGCTGTCCTAGAAATTCTCTTTCCTGTCCCATATACTTCTCTAAATAGTGTGGTAAAATACACATAGCATGTAATCTACCATCCTAACCACTCAGGGGCATTAAGTGCATTCACGTTGCTGTGCAGCTGTCCACCCAGCTCCCGCAGAACCCTGTGCGCGTCACGCAGGAACCCCACGCTCCATGCCTCCAAGCCCTGGTGGCCGCCGTCCTACTTCCTTCTCTGTGGGCTTGCCAGCGTCCTAGTAGTAGATCCTTTTTCTGCTTCAGTCAGCCAGAGTGTCTTTCTGCCACTCCCAGCGCAGAACGTGGCTGACTGTAAGTGCCCAGAGGGCAGTGTCCATGTCCCTGAGCCTCGGGGATCCTGGCCCGTGGCCGGCCGGCCGAAGGGACCACACGCTCATCATTCCCAACGAGGCTGCTCAGGTAGATGCTGAGTTCTGCACGCCAGTACTCAACACGCATCTGGACGTTCTGCCGATAGCGTTAAAAAGAAAAATACTTTTACATCAAGAAAAGCGAAGAGAACAATTAATAAGGATTCCGTTTTCTAAAGAGGCGATACATGGGAACTAGAGAATTTATGTCCTTGTGATGTAGCTTTTAAGGGACTTCAGAATCTACTCTGCACGGTGATCGGGAATGTGGGTGGGGACAGCTGGTGCATCGCCTCGTCTGTCAGACTCCACACTAGCTTCATAACTAATTGAATCTGCAGGGAAATGTCATTTGATCTGAGATGCATTCTTTCTGGAAGAGGTTAAGGCACCCAATAGAATCAACCCAACAACTAACGAAAAAAAACGTGAAGGAAAATTGAATGTACCATTCAACAGAATCACTAAAGAGAGGAAGAGAGAGAGAGAATCTGCTATGGGTTGATATATGTCCCCTCCCCACATTTATATGTTGAAGCCCTAACCCCCAACATGATGATATTTATTGATGGGGACTTTGGGAGGTAATTAGATTTAGATGAGGTCATGAGGATGGGGTCCTCATGGTGGGATTAGTGCCCTTTGAAGAAGGGACACTCCAGAAAGTGCAGAGTACTCGCCTGACCGCTCCCGCTCCCGCTCTCTCGCGCTCTCTCACTCTCTCTCTCCACCATGTGAAAACATCGCCAGCCAGGAAGGGAGCTCTCCCCAGAACCCAACCACGCGGGCACCCCGGTCTCGGCCTTCCTGCGTCCAGAACTGTGAGAAGTAGTGGTCTGTCGTCTGTGCCGCCAGTTTATGGTGTTCTGTTATGGCAGCCGAGCTGACTGAGAACATTTATCATTATTTTTTCTGATCACGAATAAGAAGCACATCAATGGGGCCATGCACGATACCGAGGGGATTCCATGCCTTGGTTGGCACTGTGGGTGGCCGCGGGCGAGTCAGCTCAGGGTGCAGACGGGCTCTTGTCCAGGGCGTGTGCAGAGCACTCTGGCTGTTGGAGACCCCCGTTCCCTCCCGGGCACCTGAGCAGGTGGCCTCACTCAGGGTGCGTTTATGGACTCCCACGATGTGCCAAGGGCTGGGGATGGAGCCGCCAACGGATGAAAGGAGCACCCCCCTCCGGTGCTTGCCCAGAAGCACAGGGGAGGGAGGGGAGTGTGGTGGAAAGTATAGCTGAGCGGGGAGCGCCTCGGACCGTGTTACTCCCGAAGGGGCCGGTGCGGAGGCCCCTCTGCGCAGGTGTCCCTCGGGCAGCTGTCAGCCTAGCTCAGTCGCGGCCACAGCGGGCATTTCAACGGGTGGGGTTCAACCCGGGAAATGGGTAACACGGCTGGTGGAGGGCTGACAAGAGCCGAAGGGAGCAGGGCATGCCCCAGCGATGGTAATTGCACAAGCCACCGCCATCCGAGGCCGGGGGAAGCAGGGGACCACATCGGGGTTGCCAGGACCGGAATCTCAGGAGAACGGTGCCAGTCCATGGGTGCAGGCACCTCAGGCGCTCGCAGGGGGGACCTGCTGCTGGTCCACCAGGACTGCTTCTGGGGCGCTGAGGATGTCGGCGGCTGGAAGCACCCGCTGCAGCTGGGGTGAGGAGTCGCCCCGGGGGATTCCGGCAGGGACAGCCAGCGAGCAGGGAGGAGCAACCTCTTCTTTCTCCCCGCAGCCTCTCCTGCACTCACCCCTCCCCTCCGCTGTCTGAAGCAGCCGGCCGAGGACAGTCCCGTGGCAGTGTCCGGGCCCGGCATTGAGGCAGAGCGTGGAAGGGTTTGCGGCTGAGCGGGGATGGCCCGATAACAGGCCCAAGCAGAGATCTGCAGGAAGTGAGAGAATGAGCCGCTGTGCTGACGTCTGGGGGCAGAGGACTTCAGGCAGCGCGGGGACCCGAGAGGGGAGTCTGCTCCTGCCGTCCAGGACCGCGGCCGCCGTGGAAAGACCAGAGGCTATTTCTGTTTGTGACAGCTCGTGTTTGCCCACTACCAGTACAAACAGCCAGACTTCCTTCTCCGTTCCCCGACTAAACAGAGCCCTACCACTGCCTGATGATCTAAACAGTTCCTTGCAACCTGGCATTAAGCACCTACTAGTCATCTACCTGTTATGCCCCTCCTAAAGATGCAAGCACCCTTTAAAAAAATGTTTTTCAGAAGATCATAGAGACTGATACTGCCCTGAATGCTCAGTTTTAACTCTAGCTCCTGTCTGGGATCGTCTTTCTTCTTCCTGCCTTGGACAGATGCAAGTCTGGGGCAGCGGCAGCTGTCTTGCAACCATGAGGTGGCCGTGGAGATCAAAGTCACTCCCTACGGATGGTGGAGCGGGAAGATGGAAGAAAGCTCAGGTACCAGTAAATTCATGAAGTTGCTGCATCCGTCTGGCTACCCTCTCTCTTGACTTCTTGTTGTAACGCAAAGTAAATGGTTGATATTTTCACCCAGTGACACTTGAAGCTGGTTTGTTAGGTAGCAACTAAGAAAGGGAAGTCCCTGCCAGATAAAGTATGACAGAATATCTTAATGATAATCTCATGGGACACATGAAATGGTTGTATCATGCCTCTGGCTGTGAAATGTCTTTCATCTCTTCAGAGAGACTTGGCCGTCCCCCCTGCCGTTAGCTGTCCTGCTTGGCCTGTGGTGGCTAATCCTGCTTGTATCTTAGCTTCATCTGTTCATGGGTGTCTTCTTTTCCCGGATCCCCTGAAGCACTTGGATGTCACCTTGGAAGAAAAATGTGGAATTGGAGTCATTTCTCTTAAGACAAATATTTGCCTTTGTGTCGGCCCACTTCCCAGAACCAAATCGCAGTGTGGTTTTTGGATAACATGTCTACCACCGCCAAACCCCACACATGCGGTGCTGACAACGTACAGATGTCAGTGACGTAGCGAAGGATGAGCAGCTGGGACGGAGCATGAGCCCGGGCAGGCGGCCATGACCGCTTTGTCGCACCTGCTGCCCGGCCCTGGAGAGTCTATACGCCATCGAGGGCAAAGTGGACGCTGAACGCAGAGATGAGAAATGGGTGTCGCCATCCGTGGGGCACTGAGCACTTCCCAAAGGTTGTCCCTGTCATTACAATTGTTTACTTTGCCACCACTAAAAGGACAGTTGTGTGACTACTGCATGATTGAATTTGAGATGTACTTGAAAACGTACATCAGGGTGCCGAATAAAATCCGAAGTCGAGGCTTTGGAAAGATATGACATTTTTTAGCCTAAAACCACCCACAGATATTTTCACATTTAAATACCCTTGTAAACGAAACTCCTTTACGAAATGCAGCTTTAAATATTCTAGCCTTGAAGAAAAAAAAAAAATCCTATCATGGAGATTTCTTTCCACTCATAAATGAGTCATGCATTTATGGAGCATGGAGAGTTTTTATTTTTAATTTATATTCCTTTGATAAATAGCTATCTATGGTGACAAATATTCTATCCCTTTCTACAGAGCCCCGGAGATCAAATCCTCATTATGTGATACGGTGTTATAGATCATATTACACTGCTTGATTAATTCTAAACCAGAGGTATTAAAAAAGATTTATAGTATGTGAGGAGCATAAAATGTTTTAAAAAGAGCCTTTGATGTTTACAAACAAAAAATACTTTATTTCATTGCTGAGAAATGATTTTTTTTTAAAAGTTGAGATACTAGAATATATTTATTTATTTATTTATTTATATTTATTTTTTTAAAGATTTTATTTATTTATTTGACAGAGAGAGAGATAACGAGAGCAGGAACACAAGATGGGGGAGTGGGAGAGGGAGAAGCAGGCTTCCCGCTGAGCAGGGAGCCCGATGCGGGCTCGATCCCAGGACCCTGGGATCATGACTTGAGCCGAAGGCAGACACTTAATGACTGAGCCACCCAGGCGCCCTCTAGAACATATTTAAATGAGGACGGAAAACACCAGTGTGACAGTAACCTTCACTTTGAAAGACTTGGGTATGTTTCTACAAATGTAACGTGAAGAAAATTGAGCATAGGGCCACAAAGGAGACCCCTTCTCTCCTGCTGAGGACACCCCACCAGAAAGCAAACACAAGTGACCCAACTTAGAAGAACATAAATTGTAGGGTAAAGTGACAGTGATATGGGTTGATTCTCATGGGAAATTTCAAGACTTCCAAATGGCTTTATTAAAATGTACATTCTTCACAAAGATCTTGGCAAGACCACAAGAAAATACATCTTTTTAAGGGTCTGGAGTTTTTTAAAGTTACTGAACTAGCATGCACGTGCAATCAAATTGACCCTTTATGAGTCTGTGATTCAGTGGGGTTTCGAATATGCACATAGTTGAGCAGCGTCCCTGTTAATTTTAGGACCTTTTCATCAGTGTGGAAAGAATCCACATGCCCGTTGGCAGCCGTTGGCCCTGCCATCTGCCCCAGGCCGAGATGCATCAGCCTGCTTCCTGTCTCTGCAGACTTGCCCGTCAAGACATCTCAGGCATGGGGTCTCGTCCAGTTCGTCGTGGGCTCTGTCTTGGGCTCCGTCGTGGGCTCCGTCGTGGGCTTCGGCGTGGGCTTCGGTGTGGGCTCCGTCATGGGCTTCGGCGTGGGCTCCGTCGTGGGCTTCGGCGTGGGCTCCGTCGTGGGCTTCGGCGTGGGCTTCAGCGTGGGCTTCGGCGGCTGGCTGCTTTCATCCGGTGCAGTGTTTTCAAGTTCGTCCAATTGTAGCAAGTGTCAGTACCGCGAATGTGGCTGATTTCCCGCTGAATAATAATCCATTTCGTAGATGTACCACATTTTGCTTTCTCGTTGGTCTGTAAATGAACATTTGGGTTGTTTCCATTTTTTTGGCTCTTTGGTACAAGCTTTTAAGTGGATATATGTTTTCGGTTTTCTTTTGCGGCTCAGGAGGCCAGATGTCTGAAATCGAGGTGTGGGCAGGGCCACGTCACCTCTGAAGGCTTGAGGAGAACTGCTGGTGGCCCTCCTTAGTCCCTGCTGTCCCTTGGCTCACGGCCACTGTACTCGTTTCTGCCTCTGCCTTCCATGGCCCTTTCCTCTGGGTGTCGCTCGCTCTGTGTCCTCCCTTCTTCTCAGGACACCCGTCATTGGATTTAAGGCCCCCCTAAATCCCTGATGATTTTATCTCAAGATCCTTAACTAATTACATCTGCAAAGACTCTTTTCCAAATAAGGTCACATTCTGAGATTGTGTGTGAACATGAATTTGGGGGGGAGGAAGGGACATCAGGTGATCGGCTAGGCAGCATCACCCAGGTCCCCCTTGCTGGCTGCCTTTGAGCTGGCTGCAGTCAGTGGGGGCACAGGAGAAACCAGACGGCAGGAGAGACAGGTGGAGCATTTCCTCCTGCCCCTCTCGTGGAGCAGCCCCGGGTTCAGCAGTGGCTGCGTCCCTGCCCACCTGCAGTTCCTGCTGACCAAGCCCGCCCGAAGGCTCCAGTGCTCAGGCCCCACGTGGGACACCCCTTACTGTGGCTTGCCCGGTGCCCCCACCCCTAGCGCTGCTTCCCTTAACCCTGCCCACCTTCCCAAGGAGTCCCTTCCTTAAAATACCTTGCAGTGAACCGTCTGAATGAATTCTTTCTCCTGCTGGAATCTTGACTGATACAAAGATGATCATTTACTTATTTTTCTCAGTACAAACCGTAGACAAGCCTTCCTGGGATGGGTGACTTTTTTCACTTTGTCTACAAAATAGCAACACGTGGATGTGCTGGGTGGCTCAGCTCAGCACTCTACAAACACTTCCTGACTGAGACCAACCCTAAAACACAGGCGTCCTGAGGGATAGGTATTTGGTTACATCAGCGCACATTCCACTCTATTCCCACGGTCTCTGAAATCCTTCCAACCCGCGTGCTAGCCTCCCAGCACCATGCACCGGCCGTGTCCCATTGGATAGCACCCCTCCGAGAGACCAGTCCCACAGACTGTCCCATTTGCTGCTACTTTCTGCCACAGTCTTGGGGACCAGAAAAGGGAAGGTGTCCTATGATCCGGGGGCAGGGCCTGGCTACCAGAGAGAAGAGCACACCCGATGGGGAGGCCAGACTCACTTCTAAAGGGAGAGGTCTTCTATTTATAACCACCCCCCCATGGAAGTAAGTTCAGAGGATTAGCGGCTGCATCGGAAGACTGAGGGACACTCCCTCCCCATTCCCCCCGAAGGGTTACTTCAATAAGACACAGACAAGAACAAGAACTTCCAGAAAGGAGCCCCCTTTTTTCTGTGCTGGCCATACAACTCCCTAAAATAATTGGATAAACAATGATCATATGTATGCGGGTTGCTCCTATGTGCCTTTTTTTTTTTTTCATTTAAAATATACTCTGAACATTTTCACATGCCATTAAGGATCCTTTTGTGATTTTACCGATAATTATTGCATAGATTTTCATTCAATGCCTTTTATCTTGTTTGGCCAATCACCTGTCTTTGGGCATTTAATTTGTTGGCAGGTTTTTAATATTATAAGTAGTACTGTAATACATATCTTTGCCTATTCAGTCTTGGAGCTTTTTCTTTGATGATTTCCTTAAGCCAAACTTCTCATAGAAGGATACATATGTCAAAGGTTTGCATATTTTAAAGTTTGGTATATACTGCAAAAATATCCTCCGGAAAGATCATGCTAATGTAGATTCACACCAGTGGGCTATCATGTGATAAGCATAAAATGAAATCCTTTGTGTTTGCGTTTCTGTGATTGCTGGTGAGGTTTATTGTGACTTTTTAATATTGTTAAACATTTGTGTGAATATCTGTTCTTCACCCATTTTTCCATTGGGCACATCCGCTATACTTTATCGATTAATAAGAAGCCTTTATATAGTCAAAATTTTAAACCTTAATCAAATATATTTTCCATTGTTTGTTGTTTGCATTTTACATTTGCTTTTGAAATTCTTTAATTTTGTGGAAAAGTTTAAATCTTGATATGGTCTTGTATATCAATTTTTTCCTTAAGATCATGTAAGGGGTCTGCCTTTTTTATCTGTGGAAAAGGATTCTTTCCTGTGGAAACATAATACATCCATGTAAAATTGGGTTCTGGTGTTTCTTTGTTTCCTCGTTTTACATTTAAATATTTAAGCCACCTAAAATGTCTTTAAAGAAAGTTATAAATTATGGGTTTAAATTATTTAATTTTGTTCTAAATGGTTATGTAATTGACCCCAGACAAATTATTAAGTAATCCACCCTTTACCTCTGATTTGAAATGCTATCTTTCTTCTTCTTTGGTCCCGTCCTTGAGTTTGAATCCTGTCTGATCCTTTCCCTGCCAGCCCCCTCTGACTTAATTACTATAAAAATATATTTAATTTGCGGCATGAGCCCTTCCTTATCATTCCTTCTCAAAATATACCTTTGTGTCAGTCTCGGTCCAACCTGGAGACAGAAACTGCACAGTGATTTAAACATGGAAAGTTTAATATGAAGAACCCTTTGATGATGATGATAAAAGATTAAGTATAAAATAGAAGGTACCCTAGCTGGGAGATGAAGGACAAGGAAGCCCCGCCGGGGAGGGCTCTCCCCAGCCTGGGCTCAGACGTCATGGGGGGAGGAGCAGGTCTACCTTCCGGGTGGCAGAAAAGTTGCTGGTGTGCCCGAGCCAGAGCCGTGCCCACTCACTGCCATGGCGGGAAGCCCCTGCTGAGCGAGGCAGGGGGAGCCCCAGCCGGCGGCCAGCTGCCTGGCATGCAGAGAGGGGGTCACCAGCACAGGCAGGAGCCTGCTGCCCACAATGTCCGCGCCCAGAGCCTGCAGGAGGTGATTGCCGGGCTGGGCCGGGGCTCGGGGCTGCTGACGCACCGTGTGCTCTGGGTGCACAGCTAAAGCAGGGCATCGACTGCTAGCCGGCACGCTTCGACTGCGCGTTTACCCTTCTCTGTGTAGGTGAGAATCATTTTTATCTTGTCACCAAATTCAGACCACTGGAATCGAGTTAGAGAAAATGAAGTCTTTGCAACATTCAGTATTCTTGTCCAGGAGTATAGTTTCTTCCCCATCAGTCGAGGCAGCCAGACGCAAAGTTTTAGGGTTTCTTCTTATACGTGCTTTATCCTAGTACCCTCCCTTTGCTGTTTATACCTTCTATTTCTATTTCTTGCCTTCTTGCATCAGCTAAAACGGGATCAAATACAAGTAGTGAGTTTTTAAGTCTTTGATTCTGATCTTCATGTGAATGTCCCTGTTTTTCACTGTCAGGGAAGGAGCTGACCAGATGACGCTCATTACCGTTTCTGGCTGTGTCTTTCTCCTCCCAGTTTCTTTGTGTTCAAATGCCTCCCTAGCATTTGTCAAGCTGATCCAGTAGTTTTCCTTCTTTATCCATGTCACGTGAATTGTATCGTTAAGTTTCTGAGTAAAGAGCTATCCTTGCATTATCAAAATAAGCCTTAATTGGCCATGGTGCATTATCTTTCAGCATAGTACTGAATTTGATTTTCTAGTGTTTTGTTTAGGATTTAGAGATCTTTAATTTTAAAGAAAATAATCTCTATTTTCTTTCTTGAACTGTTAGGTTTGGGGAACCAGGATTAGACTGGTTTGTAAAAGAAACTGGGAAGGATTTCATCTTTTCCTATGTGTATAAACTAAGGAATTGTCAACTTTTGGAAAGTTGAACTCCTCTCTCCCACCTATCCTTCCCAATCCCTCTGGCCTTTGTTATTATAGATTCCCAACCAATGTCTCAGCCTCCAGTCTCTGCCCCTGGAAAATTCATGGTAGGTGTTGTGATTCAAACCTTGGCCCCAGACCCCATGCTCTGAGCCACCATCCTATACTAGTGTCCTTAGGTCTCAATAGTGAATTCCAACTGCCTGAACATAAATTCAATCTCCACCAGTTGCTGTGTGACCAAAAGCAAGTTACACAACCTCTCTGTGCCTGTTTCCTGATTTGTACAAGAGAATAATAATAATTCCCTCATGTGAATTTTCTGGGGCTGCATAACAAAGCACCACCCAAAGTCTGCTGGAGAGAAATGAGCACAGAAATTAGGAGTGGGCACCATTGCAATCTGACGGTGCTGTTTGTCAAAGCTAATTTTTTAAAACTGAGCTTGTATTTTGTTTGTCTTTGTTTTTTTTCTCATTTTTCACTTTTCTGGGCATTTGTTTCTGTCCTATTTTACAAAAGCAGCAGTCTGTTTCGCATTGGGTGTAAACTGTCACCGGCTGATGGTGTGGGAGTTCTGCCCTAAAGAGGCTTTGCATTTCATCTCTGCAGAAACTCACGAGTCCTGCAGATCCTGCTTGAGACACGCAGGACCAGCAGGGCTGTGCTCATACCAGGCACACGTCCTCTGTCAAGCACTTCACACAGAAAGATTGTTTTAGGTTTCCCAGACTCCTAACAACAAGCTGAGGCTTCGAATGTGGAGCAAACCACACGAGGGCTCAGATCTGGGAAGCAGCAAAGATAGAATTCAAATGGTGCTCCCGGGGTCCTGAAACCCACATTCCTCTGATGTGAGTGGTGAACTTGGAGGGTGGGGTGGGGGAAGAGCTGCCTTGATTACTGACAAACAGACCCTGCTCTCTCCATCCCCAACCTTCCTACCCAGGTATGATTAGATAGGCTCCTAGTCTGGTCACAGTGAACTCACAGGTGCCTTTAACAAAAAAAAAAGGAAAAAACAGGGCACTGTCTCAAATATTAAGTCAGAAGTATGAAGCATTGAGCCATTCCAACAGCTCATAAGCAAAGCACCAGAATTACGGTAGCCAGAAAAAGCAACTTTTCAAACCTTATCCTAGGATTGCAGTCATCTCTTTATTTTTTGAAAAATGACAAAATGTAGCTCCGAGATCCAGCGTTTCAGATGCTCAGATTGATCCTGAGCAGCAAGACGATATTTTCTCAAAAGCAAGCCTGTCTGTGGATTAAAGGCAAGCATTTGAAAAATTACTCTGTAGCTTAAGAAAACATACTTCAACAATTACTGTTTCCTTTTCCACGTAACCAAATTCACTGTACATTACAACTTTAAAGCTGAGATCTAAGGTTTAGATCAGCCCTTTAATCCTGCCTGTGGTTTCGGGTCCTTCCTGCTCTTTATGAGAAGGGCTCCAGGCCAGTAGCTGCCTCTGAACAAAAAAACAAAGGGGCGGCGGGGGGAGAGAAGAACGTAGCTGACTGGAACAAAGTTCTGCAGCATTAACAAGGTTAAGTCACTGACAATCTGACACTTGATGAATACATAACTTAATGTCACAGCTCGCCTTCGTGCTGTAGGTCAGGTAAAATCACTTAGGACTGAAGCGCCACTGAATCTCCTTCTTGTCAACAATTTAACTTGAAAACTCTATTCCATACCAGGAGTGCCTAACGTTGGTTTTCACAGTCAAATTCACTTTTGTCTTAATTTGGCGCACTGCGTTCCAGAGTTACCCGTCATTTTTTTATTCATTGGTCTTCTTCAGCATCAGCTTAGTTTTTACTGGACCTTAAGATGATGTTGTCAAGGGGGGAAGCCCAGGAAAGCCTGTGGATCCCGAAACCACACTTCATGATCAGTGCAGACTGTGCATAAAACGTGGGTCTGTGCGTGTGTGTTTGAATCACGGCTCATAGCTTCCTGCCCCGTGGCCTTGAGCAAGCCGGGTACCAGTTTGGGCTCTCCATGTTCCCGTCCGTGATGTAGGTACAGGAACCTCCACGTCGAGGGAGGATTCTGGGAATGAATGAGATGGGAAGGTCAGGTGTTTAACAACATGCACGGGGATGCTGCTTCTTACATCGTGTCATGTAGACATTGCTCCCTACTCCATATGTTGCTGCTGACAGTATTGTCATTATAGAGTAAACGGTCCCCAAGAAGATCCACGGAGGAGAGAAAGACGAACAGTCGCAGCCTCTCAGAACGCAGAAAATGCCCTTTGGCTCTGCATCCCCAAGCGAGTTAAACCCCGTGTTCGGGAGAGCGAAGACGGCCAGCCCAGCCGTGTCTACTGAGCGAAGCAGAAGTTCGGGTCCAAGAGGTCACCAGAAGTCTCTCCTGTCCGTTTCCTTATTCCCCTCCCATTTCATTCTGTTGGATTGCACCAGAAATGTTTGTTTCTTGCTCAGTTTTTTCTAGAACATATTTAACACAACAGCTGAGAGCCTGTGGTCTCCCCATAAAAATCAAATGAGTAACAGGATTATGGTTTTTATCCATAACTACTGACAGCCGATGCAAGTCTAATGCAGTGTATGTTCCAGGTTTTGTTAAATGGAACCAGGCTGTGTCAGATGAGGCTTGACGGGGCAACATCTGAGGACACTGGCAACCCCGAATTACCAGCAACCTGACCCTGGGCAGTGTGGGGACCGCCCAGGCCTCCGGCTGGCCTCAGTGTGGTACAGAGTGGAGGTGCTGGGACTCGTTCAGGAGTCTATCCCTGTGTCTCTGGGCCAACTCCCACAGTAACGCTGAATAAACGAGACACGTGCTTGATTCTGCTAGTGTGAATGCAACTTAAAATAGCACAAGAGAAGGTGGAGTCTTTCTCGAACCCTCTCCTTTCCTGTAGTTTCTTCCTTTACAAATTCTCCGACGACATGCGTTAACAGCTGTCTACCGAGCAGTTCCGGTCTCCCCAGGCATCTCTTTCCTGTTTATACTTGTACATCAAATGTGCCCTTGGAAAATTCCCTGATTTCTTTTGTCCTGTTTTCTTTGTTCGGTTTCCATTTAGAGATGACATGTAAGGGAAGTGACTTATTGCAGCAACTGCGGGTGGTGGGAAAGGATGCGAGCTATGCAAAAGAAAACACATGCGCGCACAGCGCATGCTCACACACACATACACACACACCACATACACACACATGCACACGTACCCCCCCACGTGCACACACACACCACGCACACACTCATACACCATCCACGCACACACACCCCACGTGCACACATGCACACATCCACACACAGACTCTGAGAAGGCAAATCGCAAAGCCATACCTCCCGAATAACCCCCGGCCGCTGTTCTTCGTGTAGGATGGGGCATGTTGAAACGTGGACTTCTTTGGGGGAAATTTTATATGAAATGGCATCTCATGAGCTTTTCTGGAACTTTCAGCTTCAAAGCGGCTTTGTCTCTGATCATCAGCAGGTGTACCTAAATTCCAAGCTGCTGAGTTCCTCCTAACATCCCCCTCGACACACTGACTCTGGTCTCTTTAGAACCAGCCACATCCCGCAAAATGTGTTCACATCATGCAGATGGCGGATGGCCTGGCGACAGAGGTGGGGGGTTAGTCTTCCTCAACGTCACCCCACATGAGCATAACACCAAAATAAAAGCGGCTTGCTGGCTATGCAGGGGGGCAGCCCCGCTCCCCGCAAAGGCAGGGCCGCCCCTCTCCCCCCACTTACTTGGAGCTGTAACTGTTTGCTCCAGCGCCATGGGAAATGAAAGACCTACGAAGAACACAGTCACAGACATTTAGTTTAATTTACATCACGTAATGGACTGGGGAGGGACCAGGAGAAGACAACCTTGAACAATTCCAACTAAAAGTGATTCATATCTGTAAATGTAACTTCGGGAAGTGGGCAGTGAGCGGCATTCAAAATCCTCACGATTTCGTGAAAGTGACAGTGCTGTTCACAGGCTTTGTTTTGGTTAGACTAGGTAGCCCTCCCTTCTCCCCCCACCCCCATGGCAGGGCATTTAACTAATATCATGACAAGGCTTTGATAATCCTTCTGTTTATCTTTCCAACAAAGCTGAGCTCAGATGATTCTCAAATCACGTTTCTGTAGCTTTAACCCCTGACCCACAGGACAGCTCAGCTGGCTACCCTATAATCAAACTCTCCACTGCAGGGAAAGCGCCCAGGGTAAGTTCAGTGCTAATCAGGAGAGAGCACGCCTTGCATAACTGTGCTCTGTTTTGATGAAATATTCATCTATATTGATACTGAAGCAATAAAAATTATGGTTGAAAAGTTCCATCACCTCTTCGTGAGCTCAGTCCCGACATGTTAAATGTCATCCTTTCAAAGGTCACCGACATTTTGATTTGGTGATATTGGTTCCTGGCCTTTGCAATGAAAACCAAAACACAATGGAAACCTTTCATCCACTAGGGCTATGGTCAATTGCATACATTGCCTGATTTTTTTTAAGTATTGTTTTTATCTGTTAAAAGGGATGTGCGTCCACAAAACTCCAATGATTGGGAAAAGACGCATAAAGTAGAAATAAAAGTGGTGACTACTGCCTCTCTCCATCTAGCTATCCTTCTAGATCCGTAGACTCACATGCGGTGCACGTGCACTCGCGTGTGCGGGCACACACACACACACTCCTACGCACCTGCACACAGAAGATACAGTCCATAATACGTGGGGTGAAAGAGACAGAGATACAGGCAGGGAAAGGGGAAGGGGAGGGCAGGGAGGAGGCGGGACGGGGAGGAGGGGCACACCAGAGAGGGGTCGTGCGCCACGGGCTAGCTTGGAACCAGCTTTAACCAGTGACAGCGAACGCTGTGCCTTTTGTCAATAAACATAGACCCGCACATAGTTTTTCAACAACCCTATAGATGACTACTATCCACCCCATAATTTATCCAGACACTCTCCCGCCACTGGACGTCTAGCACCCCTGTTCTTTATGATGTTTAGCAAGAGGCTGGCCCACACTCAGCTATCCACAGGGTGAATGAATACAAGTCAAATTTGAACAGAATGATCAGCTAGTTCTCAGCCGTTACCAACTTAGTGTTTATGAATTCACTTCCCTAATTTAATATATCAAGTCTCCTCGAGCAACAAGAAGGGGATTGGCTTAGGGAAGAAGTGAACCTGGTGAGCAAGAGAAACACAACAAGGGGGGTGGATGAAAGCCAGATTTGGGAAATGCTGTAAGATCCTGATAGGGACAGGGTATGTAAGTTTGATAAAAACCAGATATATATCTACAAAACTACTGTATTTTGTATATGTTAATAGCTTCCATTTCCAACCAGTGACGTATCTTCTGCATTATGGTATCATACACATCAATAGTGTGTTTTTAAACTGTACCAAATCCAAGGGGTGCCTGGGTGGCTCAGTCACCAGCTTCTGACTCTTGATTTCTGCTCAGGTTGTGATCTCAGGATCGAGCCCCGTGTCGGGCTCTGCACTCAGTGTGGAGGCTGCTTAAGATTCTCCCTCTCCCTCTGCCCCTACCCCCCTAAAAAAATAAAAATAACTGTACCAAACCCTGAATCCAGCCATTTGTGTTGGGAGGGCAAGGAGCATATGAGCACATCACTTTAAATAAATCTAACAATATCATTTCCTTGTATTAGTAAACTCATGGAGAATATAATGTCCATCAGCTATACATCGAGAACTAGGTCAACATGGTTGTAAGGCCCTCCTTTGCTGAGCATTGAAATATGTGTTTATCTATATAAGTGGATACATACGAACACCCAAGCAGGCTCTTTGCACTTAGGAGGATGAGCTGCTGAGCACTTAAGAGCGTGCACTTCAGGCTCAGAGAGACCTGCACCCACAATCTCCAATGGCCAAAACGTGTCCTCCAACCAATTCCTGGCCGTTCCCGCCTGTTTCTCCATCGGTAAAGCAGGGATAACAACAGGGCTTGCTTCAGGAGTGCGGTGAGGGCTGAATGAATGATTGTGTCAGGCGCATCGCAAACGTTGCGCAGAAGCTGTGTGTGAGGGTCACGGCGATGTTGGACGTGGCGACGTGGTTTATGGTTGACCAAGCTGCAGGAAGTGCAGGTGAGCGGTGCTGTGTCCCAAACGTGTATGACCCACATGAGCTAAAGTCATAGTCCAGTTGGAGTGGCCTGCCGTTCTTTCGGATGCAAGAACGAATCTTTACAGAGATGGCAATTTGTCCCAAGTTAACATGGAAGTTCCTCACATGGCCAATCACATTGGGACTTTCCCTGGAGCTTACTGGGGCGGGGGGCGGAGGGGGATGTATCATGACGGTCGGGGCTGTCCTTCAGTGAGAGTTTAACACAGCCTCCGTGCTGAGCATTTCTTTACATCGTCTCCTTTTTTAGAACATTTTCTTCACCGCCCCCAAAGGCACCCTGCACACCAGTAGTCACTCCCCATTACGCCTCAACCATGACGGCGCAGGCAGTCGCTAATCTAATTTCTGTCTCTGTAGATTTGCCTGTTCAGGACATTTCGTGTGAACAGAGTCATAGAGTATGAGGTCCTCGGTGTCTGGCCTCTTTCATTCAGCATCATGTTTTCAGTGCATCCACGAAGGAGCACGACGCAGTATCTAGCTTTCTGTGTTGGTATTAAATGGTCTGGTGTTCTTCTGATCAGCAGTCTTTGACTTGCAGCCTCTTTCTGCCCCACGGGTGTCTTTTTTTTACACCCTGATATTACGGTCTCTTGCATTTTACTACTTGAGAGGCTTAACATCTTGTGGCCATTTTGTAATGCTCCTTTCTGAAATACCTGTTCATATCATTTCCTTGCTGTTCTACTGGATTACAGGAGCTATTCATGTATTATAGATATGAACCCCTTATCTGTCATTGGTATTACAGGTAATGGGTCCAAAATATTCTTTGTTCATGTGCTCTATTTACGGTACCCTTTGCCATAAAAATTTTTAGATTCTTAAATCTTTTCATCTTTCTATTATAGTTTCTGGGTTTTCTAAAGTTACACAGATCTCTTCAATTCCAGGCTGGAAGTTACTGTCTCCCAACTGTTCTTGAATGTTTCTGTCTACTTTGTGCATGTACATCTGTATCTCATTAAGAATTTTATTTTGTGTTGTGTCTAGTTTAAGCTGGAAATGCTACGTGATTTTCCTCTAGACACCATGTTGGTTGTGCCACCCATTTATTTCAAAAAATCTATTTTTCCCCCCACTGAATTGAAAAAAATCACCTTTGCTATATCAAATTCCCATTTATACTGGGGTGTCTCTCTTATCTCCCTATTATTCTTCACTGGTCTATTTGTCTGTTCTGATGTCAATACCATATTGTTTTGAATCAAGTCTTCATACTTGGTTAAAAAAAAAAAAAAGTCTACTGGCTTGCATTTTCCTTTTTTATGGTTAACTATTCCATTCTCCCTTATAAATATTAGGACAATTTTTAAACTCTCCCCAAGACAAGATTTTATCGGAATAGCTTTTAATTTCTACATTAATTTAGAAGAAATTACATTTTAAATTGTTGTCTTCCCATCCAAGGACCGGATATGGCCTTCCATTTGTTCAGATCTGATTCTATGCCCATCCATGTGATTTTATAGTTTCTGAATGTAGAGCCTAGACTTTTGCTAAATGATAATACCCAACACTGGAGAGGGCAGCAGTAACACTTACATCTAGGTAGCTAGTGGCAATGGGAAGTAGCCCAGTCGAGGCTTTTTGAAAAGCAATTTTATAATATGCAAAGGGCCATAAAAATGAACATTTCCCTGGGAGATAATATCATGCTTTAGGGAATTCATCCTAAAGATATTTCCAAAAGAGAGAAAAAGCTACATGTGGGGTAGAGCACTGTTTATAATGTTGAGAATTAAGAATCAATAAAAAAATCCAATCAAAAAGAGACAATTTTCAACTTACGATAAATCCACTTAATAGCCTAAGTCATTAAAATGGTAATTTGAAATTTATGCAACATAGTTATCACATAATAAGAGGAAAGGTAGGGTTTAAATTGGATGCATAGGCTACAACTGGAAATGTATAAAAATGTAGGGGAAAGCCTGCAGGAGAAGACTTGAAACTGTTAGAGGTATTATTGGTTTCCTGAGATGATAGTTGAGCTTTTCCCTCTATTTCCAAAACTTTCAATAATTTCATTATTTGTGTTGACTATTTAAGAAAACGTAACATGTTACTAATCAGAATTAACCAGAAAAGCAACTGGTTTGATTGGGGTGGGGGTGTGTGAAGAATTTTGGAATGCTTTTTTAAAAAAGCAATTTGATTAATTTTAAATGCCCATGGCAACAAGGTAATGGTGAGTTTGCAAATGATAATAAAGGTTATGTACTATTAGCAGGTCGTATGCAATGCAATAGGCCATTGGTTTGAGAATGGTTTTCTCTCGTACATGGGTTAGACCTGTCTCTGAAGTTGCGTTGGCACAACTGATTAGTAGCTAAAGCCCTCCTTGCAGTACAAAGATAAACTTCAACCCAATTAAGGTAGCATTAGCCCTGATTTTCATGAACAAAACTCAACATAGCAAAACTTCCCCATGCATCACCACTTACTAAATGAATAAGGTTTTGTGTTCATTAAAGTATGTAAAACCAAAGTCGCTGTAACTTACTCTTCCCATAACTCAGGTTTACAGTCTCGGCACGACACTAAGATTTATTGTGCACCTACTATATGGTGGGAATAGTCTAGGCGTTTTATGGGTATTATCTTGTTTGATGCTCACAACGCTCCTGTGAGGTCGGGATTACTGATTCCATTGTATCTGTGAGACACTGGGTGTTGGGAGCTATGGCTTGCTCAGGATCACCCCCCATACTTGTGTGTTCCCTCATTTACTCACTCAACAGACAGTCACTGAGCCACTATTTTTGTGAGGCACAGTGGCAGCAAGTGGTGGTGGCTTTGGGGACTCTAACCATAAATATCTGTAAGCCAGCAGCCCCCTTAAGCCAGCCTAAATAAGTATGCAGTGTGCTTGCCTTGCAGACGAGCTTCCAGACAAGTGCCCCAGGCTCCAGCCACTCTGTGCTTCCCCACCCTCTCCTGGAAATAGAAATGCTAACAGTGTCGCTGGTTTAGGCTGGGTGCTTAGGCTCCCAAAATACCCAGTGTGGCCAGTCTAGTCCACAGCCAGGGTCTAGCACCAGGAAGTCACTAGGTTCCAGAACATTCTAATAATGTATGGAAAGTTGCATGCACAGTCATGTGTGTTTCTAAAACCAGGCCCACAGCTTCCAGATTTCCAAAGGTTGAGAACTACTGATCTTGTACACTCAATCCGAGGTCTGTCTACTGCTAAAGTCCAAGCTCTGCTCACCGTACGACACGTATTGTCTCAAAGTTATCTTTTCAGTATGATTTAATATCGTTTTTCTGATCAACGGAGAAAAAAAATCCTTATCGTGTGCATTTCCATGTCACAGAGCCCTACATGTTATTATAATTTTGAAGCAAACAATATTGCAAGTGTTTCATTTTTGCTCTTTGAATGTAAAGAATTGAGGTAATACCGGATGAAATTTTAAAGACGTGAATAATTAATAATACAGATTGGGTTGCCCCGTAATGGCCCACCCAAATCATTTCTACCTCTGCTGATGGTCAGTTGATAAGCTCAACGGTTTCTGAAAGAGATGGATCTTACACTATTTAGAAATCCAGACTATGTCATCAAATACAGGGAGAAATTGAAATTTCTTTTTTTTTTAAAGATTTTTTTTTAAAGATTTTTTATTTATTTATTTGAGAGAGAGAGAGAGAGCACAAGGGGGGGGAGGGTCAGAGGGAGAAGCAGACTCCCTGCCGAGCAGGGAGCCCGATGCGGGACTCGATCCCGGGACTCCAGGATCATGACCTGAGCCGAAGGCAGTCGCTTAACCAACTGAGCCACCCAGGCGCCCTGAAATTGAAATTTCTAACAACAAATTTAATTATATGTGATTGCATTATTGCAAAATTGCAAAATGTGAACCTATTTCCGAAAGATATTTTTCAAAGTCCTGTCTCCTGTATCTCCTCCATGTGCTAAAGATGCTGAAACTCTGTGACAATTTTTACCAACATAAAAAATAACTTTGTCCTGAAGAGATATTAATGAATCTTGGAAGAATACAACAAGAACACTTAGGTTAGGATACTTGTTTACCTCAAAAGAGCTACCCAAGATCCGCTGCATATTTGTCAAAACTGGTGCCCTCGACTAAATTTTAAATTTAATTTCTGCTTCAAGACTGACTTTGAAACATAACTTATCAGTGCTTCTCAAAGTTTGATCCTGATCTATTGACGCGGAATCGGCCAGAGAGCCTTCTAAAACTCGGGATTCTTGCAGAGTACAGTCTGAGTGCAATTCTGTGGGCTCCTTGCTCAGCCTTGGAGCCAGGAATTCTCATTTCCCGAGTTCCCGTGGAGGTGCTGCCCCACACGCAGGGGTGGGAAGAGCTACTTCTTTGCTTAGGGTGTCGTGGGCTTCGATTACAGACAGCCCGGATTCAACTGGGTGCATCCGGGAAGACAGTCTTGAGTGGTTCTGCTCATAGTCACAGGACAGCAACAGCAGCTCTGGACCTCATCTACTTCAAAGTCCAGAGGCAGGAAGCACCACCTCTTTGTTAAGCCCTCTTTTTTCTTTCTCTTTTTTTTCCCCTGACCCTGGCCAACATCCTCTCGTGCGTCTTCGGCCAGAATTATCTCACATGCCAAGGTCTGAAATAAAGCACTCTCCGGCAAAGGTTTGGGGGCCATCGCTAAGAGTTCAGAACCCTGAGTCATTTGGGGGAGGGGGTCGACACCCACCAAAATGCTGAATTATGACAGCGGGGAAGCTTGGAAATGGCCGTGGGGGACTCAGGCACCAGGAAATCGTGTGCCACTTAATTTGGGAGAAACACAGCTGGTCACTGTTGCAACTGCCAAACAAAACAACACAGCAAAACCCCAAAACACCTGCAGCTACTAGCAAAAGAAAAAAAAGTTCGGAGCCCAGGACACAGGACTTGAAGGGGAAGGAGACACCAGCAGGTCCACGGCAGGAACCCTCACCCTCGCCTGACCGTGGGGAGGCACGTGCTAGTAGAAAGGGCCGTGGGCTCACAACACGCCGGCTTTATGTAAAACCGAACACGGGCAGCTCTGCTCATTTATTCAGCAGCATTTCCCGAGTCGCACGCCCAGCTGGGGGAGACGGGGTCCTGTCCTCAGGGAGCTTCCTGAACACCCAGGAACCGGCGGGGAAGGGCTCACTACCAATGAGCATGCACGGGCACTCCTAGGACACACACAGGACACGAGCCGCAGGCCCAGAGAGGAGGGCCCTCCAAGAGAGGAAAAACTCGGAAGGAAAACTTCCTGGAGGGGCGCCGTCTGAGCCGAGCTGTGGGAGTGCCCTGGACACAGGGCTGGACCGGCCGCGGAGGGCAGGCTGTGCTCGTGGCAGAAGGTGGACTGCAGCCGAGGTCCAGCGTGCGCCGTCACGGTAAGTGTTTGAGCATGTGCACCCAAGACATTTATGCTTATTTATTATATACCATGATATATATTGACAAGGTACTGCGCCCTATTATGCACATGATAAATAGGCTCCAAAATAAAGATCTCAAGTAAAAATTTCATTTTCGAAATGAAATGAAATTTTATAAAATTTATTATAAAATTATCTTTATTTTATAAAATTATTTTATTTTATTTTATAAAATTATTATTTTATGTATTTTATTTATAGATTATTTATATTTTAATTCCTTATTTATTTTTATGACCCATATTAATTATATTTATTATTATATATTCCTATATTATATTATAAACTAAAAATTATTTATTTTATCAAATTTCATCTTTAAAATGAAAACTTGAAAGACAAAATTCTTATTTGAGAAAGGATCTTCCTTACTACGCAAGGGATTCAGCATGTAGGACCACACAACGCTTATATCATAAGCGCAAGCATCGGTTTTAACACGGTCTTGCTGTTTGGTTCTGTTTGCATTTTTTGTTGTTTTTCCGCCATGGTTCTGTTGCAGGAATCTGTTCCAGAAGCTTCTCCATTTTGAGAGGGTTGGTTCAGAGGGAGTTGGATTCCATAACCCGAGCCACTCCCTGCAGGCCACACACAAACCGCAAGAGGTCCCAGTGCTCTGACAACAGGCAGGACACGGGACAGTGGTCGAGCCCTGCCCACAGACACCTCACTGACAGACATGGGAGCCACGGGAGGGCACCAGCAACACCGAAACCTCAAATATCACTGGAGCTTAATTTCTTCTCTTACTTTTAGAAAAAGCTCGCTACGAGTAGAAGCTTTTCCCAAACTTCCCACCGCTGTCTTGTACCTTCTGCTTACGAGACTACTGGCAAAGCAACTGAGGACAGGGGAACCCCTACTAGAATGTACCGGAATGGGGCTCAGGAGCTACGCACAGACATCAGGGCCGTTGCGCTAAAGAGGCCATCTCAGGTCATGGTAAGGGGTGGGCCATCCCAAGACTGAGTGGGTGCTAAGCTCAGCCCCTTGCTCAGCGGGTAAGCTCCATGGATCTCACACTACCTGGTGAATCAGAACCAACCAGCAGGCTGCTGAGACACAGGCTTCTGGCCTTCTCCCCCGAGGTCCCGATTCAACAACAGTCCTGGGGTGGGACCCAAGAGTTGCCTGCAGATTCCAGGTGACGTGGATGCTGCTGGACTGGGGACCATACTTTGAAACTGCTGCCATGGGCATTTAGGACATGGGCAGAAAAAGGCACACCTATGAATCATACGCAGGAGGACGAACACCCCGGTCAGGGAAGGCAGGATGCGCTATTGCTGGGGTACAAGGAGCAAGCATCACTCTCAATGGTACAGAGAAGACAGGTAGGTCCAAAAGCTGTCCACTGGATTTGGACATGAGGATGTGATGTGACCACAAACCCAGTGGCCACAGGCTGACATTGGGTCCACAGGTGTCCAGGATCCCTGCTTCCCTTTAAAGACATTAGACCCATCCTTCAACTGGTAAATGGATAAACAGATGCAGTCTATCCACACAGGGGCATATTATTCAGCCATAAAAAGGAATGGACTGATCCATGCTACAGCGTTCAAGGACGAACCTTGAAAACATGATAGTCAGTGAAAGAAGCCAGAAAGCCACAAAGGACCACATACTTATGAGTGTGTTCATATGGCATGAATAAAGTAGATAAATCCATAGAGACAGAAAGAAGATTTGCGGTGTCCTGGGGCTGGCAAGGAGGAGGGAGCAGGGACTGACAGCTTAATAGGAGTGGGGTTTGGGCTGACGGAAATGTTCTGGAACTAGAGAGAAGTGGTGTTTGCACAACACTGTGGATGTACTAAGTACCACTCAACTGTTCACTGTAAAATGGCTCATTTTATGTTACATGAACTCCCCTCAAGGAATCAAAGGAAACAGCAATGATAAAATAACATGAGCGCCAGCAAATCTGAGCCCTCATTCCCTCTTAGTGAGGTCTGGCTAGGACCCGGAAATCTCTGACCAGTTCAGGTATGGTGTTTACGGGCCTGTTGCCACAGTCCCCGCTCTCCCCCTGGTCCGTGACTGGCCTCACCGTGACACACATTCCGTCTGGGGGCCCCGGGGCTTGGCATCGTCAGGAGGACAGAGTGTGTCTTATTCCCAGCACCTGGCAGGGTGTATTCAACAGCCGGGATATTCAGTGTTTATTGTCATTCAACTTCTAGAACCTGGTCTGCCCCTCCGATGTCGTCACCTGACCCTCCTCTGCACGTGCTCATCGCTCCTTCTGTACCAAATTGCCGGCTGTTTCCTGAGCACCCCTGCCTGCTTGGACCACAGGGTTCCCTGCAAATCCCATTCACCCTTTCAGACTGCAGCAGCATTCTGCCAAGTGACCTCCCTCCCAGCACCCAGGTCCCTCGTCGTGCTCTGCTCCCTCTCGGTGATGGATGCCCACCTCCCCCCAGCCCCACTCTTGACCAAGCTCCTGGAAGGAGAATCGACATCCATGCACTTTTCAGTTTCCAGCATTAGGCGCGTAGCTGTATCCAGTAACTGGCACCACTACGTCATGCTGTCGACATAGAAACCTTAAAAAAATGTTTCCCCGATTTCTCTCCGCAGCTTTTCTTTTGAAATTTTTGGTGAGCTTTATGAGGTGTACTGTTTGCACCATCAGAAGAGCGAGGGGTTTGCCTCTGTCTTGCTGTACCACAACTTCTTATGTCTTTAGAAACCACCCATTTCAGACAACGCACCCACCCAGATGCTCAGGGATGGCGTGCCTTTGGCGGTTCCAAGGAGTTGAGGCGCGCAGAGAAGAGAAACAGGCAAACGGGTTACCTCTTCCCTGTAAGGTGCATTCCTGGTATTTCTCTCCCCCGCACCCAGTTGAAGCTGAAGACTTATTTCTTGTTTTATTGCTCCATCTGCTGGCGAGATCACAGAACATCTTTCTCACCAACATCTTAAATCCCTCCTGGAAAAGTGAAGGTTTGTATTGTATCATTCCAAACGGTGCATTTTTTAAAAAGTGAAGCCGCTCCCCAAAAAACCTAATTGGGCGTCTCCCCTTTCACATAAATCCTTTAAGTGTGTCTGATGTCAAGATCACAGATCTTGTCTTAAATTTCTCAAAATTCTCTAGGCATAAAAAGCACCTGGTGACTCTTCTTAAAAGTCTTTGCTCCCATCCCAAACCTCTTGAATCAGGATTACCTGGGAATGTGTTTTTCAGAAGTTCCCCCTTCTGGGATTTTACGATCAAGTGAGTGCGGTAAACCCTGAAGTCCAGCCTGTTCCCTTCGACCCCCAGAGGAGACCGCAGACTTGGGGAGATGGCTTGGGAAACCTTGCGCCCCGTCCAACCCCAAGCCCCCTAAATACACGCTTCGGTATTAATAAAATATAGTGTCTGCTGTTCAAATGCGGCTTTAAGATAACTATCTTATCTAGATAACTATCGCCACTAACCCCCTACACTCCATCCTTAAGAAACTATTGAATTGGGGCGCCTGGGGGGCTCAGCTGGTTGGGCGACTGCCTTCGGCTCAGGTCATGATCCTGGAGTCCCGGGATCGAGTCCGCATTGGGCTCCCTGCTCGGCGGGGAGTCTGCTTCTCCCTCTAACCCTACCCCGTCTTGCACTCTCTCTCTCTCTCTCTCTCTAATAAATAAATTTAAATAGGGCGCCCGGGTGGCTCAGTCGGTTAAGCGACTGCCTTCAGCTCAGGTCATGATCCTGGAGTCCCGGGATCGAGTCCCGCATCGGGCTCCCTGCTCGGCGGGGAGTCTGCTTCTCCCTCTGACCCCCCTCCCTCTCGTGCTCTATCTCATTCTCTCTCGCAAATAAATAAATAAAATAAAAAAAACCTATTGAATTATTACTGGGCGTACTAGCTACATAAGGAGTCCCATTTCCCAGCCTGACGAATAACTGTCGTCCCATTCTACGATGCTTGGGACAGCTTTAACCGCGTTGGGTTTGCCCAACGACGAAACAAATTCCTGTCGACGGCGTCTACTTCCCTCGTATCAAGGTGCACCCGGGAGCACCTGGGCAGCATCACCCGCCAACTGTCGCGAGACGGTGGTTAGCCGACGCGCCAACTGAACCTGCGACTCAGAATCCCCAGGGGAGGGCAGCGCCCCAGGTGACGACGCAGGTGAGCAAGGCTGGCGACCGCGGCCGTGCACGTCCACGCGCGTGCACCGCGCACACCATTTGCGCGCACGTAAATGGGCAGGTGCACGTCCGTCCGCCGCTCCGGCTCTGGAACCACTTATTTACTCGGGGGCAAACCCCCACCTCATTTCTCTGTTGGACGAGCTAAACTGCCTCGAAGGCGAGGGGCCGCCCAGGGTTCGGCCCGCCGAGCCGCGCCTGGCCCCACGCTCACAAGTGACGCAGGCCCCGCCCCGCGCGCTGCGCTGCGGCTGCGCGGGAGCTGGGCACGAGGCCCGGGCGGGGCGGGGGCGGGGCGGGGGCGGGGGTCCCCCGGCCCCGCCCCGCCCCAACCGCCGTGCGCGTGCCGGCCAATCAGGGCGCAGCGCGCGCGCGTCCTCGCCGCGCCGTTGGCCGGCGTCACGTGCCGCCGAGGTCGCCGCCCGGCGCCGCGCTCCTTCCGC
>NW_023270436.1:2049302-2088403 GCF_011800145.1 Mirounga leonina | reverse complement strand
GGGGGGGGCCGCGGCCGACGGTGAGGTGGCGGCGAGCGGCGCGAAGTCCCGGCGCGGAGGGATCCTGCGTGGGGCGGCGGTTGGCGGCGCGGCGGCGGCCGGGTGCGCGGGCTCTCGTGCGGCCGCCGCGGTGGGCCTGGTGAGGCGGGGCGCCGGGGGCCGCGGTGCGTGGGCTCGGGGTGGCGTGCCGTTGGAGGGGCGCCGGGGGCGGGGGGCGGGCCCCGGCAGTGCGGGGGCCTCTGCCGAGGTCGGCGACGTCGCCGGGGCTCGGGGGCTTCCTGTCTGGGCGCCGCCTGGGTCGAAGGGCTCCCTCCGGGACGGCGCAGGGCGGGGGGGCGCCCCCGGTGTGGGGAGCACCGTCCGGGTTGGGGTGAGGTCGTTCCTGGGCGGTGCTAAGGGTCAGGGGCGTTGCTGGGCGCTGCCCGGGGCCGCGGGGGCTCCCGGGGGACGGCAGCTTGAACGGCGTCGTTTCTGGCGGGGACGACGGGACGCGGCGCCTCGGAGTCTCATTGAGGGTGACCGTGGAGTTTGTCGCCCATCGGGGCACCCGAGGTGGGAGGGATACAGCCGGGAACGCCGCTGGACCGGGCAGCCCTCCGCTCCGGGCCCGCGTACCGCACCTGCGCGTGGTTGCGGGCGTCTTGGGTGATGGGAGCACCACCTGCAGGCCCGCTGGCGTGAGCTGTGGACCCGCTGGGTCGGGAGTGGGGGCCGCCTCTGTCCAGCAAGTTCCGGGTGTTGCCGCAGAGAAATCCCGTTTTGAGAGCGGCGCTGTGGAGACGCTGGGGGTGGCGGCTCAGCTTATCATCGCTGCTTTAGAAAGCAACCCAAACCTCCCGATCCTGCGAGCCCCCCCGCCCCCCCGTGCCGGGCTGGGTGCCGGGACCGAACCAGGGCTAGCAGCCTAGCGTGCAGGTGTGCGGGAGGAGGAAGGGAGCCCCCGCACGGTGTGGGAGCTGCTGTAAGGCAGCGGGAAGAGAGGGGCACGTTGGCTGGCAAAGGCTGTCCCCCGCTGCAAGGTGGCCCGTTCTGCGCACGTCAGCAGGAGACCCGAGCGTGTTCGCCAGCAGGTCCCGTGTGCCCGCGAGGTGTGTGTGGCTGTCGTCCGAACACGGCAGCGTACATGCACACAACTTCAAAGTGGCGCTAAAGATTCGTTCTAACGTGCTGGCACTTCGGCAGATCACGTTCTGAACCTGCTCTGGAAGCTGCGGCGTCAGAGTCCGATTGTGTAGGGTTTTGCGATTCGGCGAGTCCACGCGTTTGCTTCTAATCCTGTAGAACGGAATAGGAAGTCGGCGAGGTCTCTCACTGTTGGAGAACGTCATTAGCTTTGTCTCTAGGAGGGTCCTCATCGAACAAAAAATTTTAGAAGCTGTGAAGACTGAGAAAAGATGAAGACCTGACTTAAAGTGACCTTAAATGTAAATGATGTCGCAGGCTGCCTCTCGGTATTTAGAACCTTCAGTGGTCTCTCGTCGCATGGAAGGTGGAATCCGCTCTCCCCCCTGTTGCCTGCGAGGCCCTGCGCATTCTGCTGCACCAGCTCTCCTTCCTTAGTGCGCTGCGGCCACGCAGGGCATCTTCCAGCCTCACAGGCGGGCCGCACTCTCCACACTTGGCTTTTTTCTGGAAGCCTGGTACCATGTGCCTGCCGCTTCCTGATCTCTTGCATCTGTTTAAGTGATGGCTTCACAGGAGGCCGACTTCAGTACGTAGATTAGTTCCTGCTTGCCTTTCTGTAGGAACATCCTGCTTATTTCCTTCATTAAACTTTTAAAAACTCGTAGGTACAATTTTATCGCCTTTCCCCCTAGGGCTAAGATGTGTTGAATGCTCACTGTGTGCCAAGCACTTTATAAGCCCATCATGTGTGTTCTCACTTGAACCGCATGCTGGACCTGCGTGGTGGGTTATTAAAACTCCGTTTCACAAACAGAGACGTGAATCTCAGGTTACGTCCCTGCTGTGAAGGAGTCGCGTTCGGGCAGACTAGCTCTGAGGTCCCCACCCTGCGTGACCTGACGACAAGGCTTTCTGCTCTGGTGGGGCTGGGGGGTGCATCCACTTTATGCATGGTGGTCTCTCTGATCCTAACATGGGCCCTGGCTCCCAGCCACTTACACTGTGGTGTTGAGATGGCGAGCGCTGTGCGGTCCAAAGGAGTACGAGCAACAGAGGAGGCATTGGGAGAGCAGGGGCTCCGTCCTTTTTCTTTAGAGGCCCAGTGGATGGTCGTGCCGCTCACCAAGAATGAAACTGTGGGACGTAAATGGTGTGCTGTAGAGAGAGGTTTGGGTGTGTAAGCTGCACGTGGCGCTGTGGGAGGACTCGGGAGGATGCGGTGGGCACGTGGAAGAGTTAGGGAAATGGGCCTGACCTCAAACAAGCGGCACGGGCCCAGCTTCATAGATACATACCCACGAGTGGAAGAGCTAGTCACCGGCCCTCCGACGTCTCTTTAACAGTTTTTCCAAAGTTTGGTTGAGATAGTAATTCAACAAAAAATGGAAGTCTATATTAAAACAAGTCTTGCACTTTAGCCCTGCCACCCAGCACACCGCCCAGTGCACAGTAAGGACTTGTGTTTGTTGAAGGCAGGGGTATTGCCTTCAACTCTGTTAGGAGAGGCTAGAAAAATAGGTGCTGATTCAGGAGCTTACTGTGGAATCTTCAATACATCTAAAGGGAACATTGTAGAAACCGTCAAACGTAGTTGTGTGTGTTGTGTTGTCTTTACAACTGTTTCCCCTTGAGGAAGAAGAATGACTGGGCGAGCCAGAGCCAGAGCCAGAGGACGGGCCCGGGGGCAGGAGACGGTGCAGCACGTGGGGGCCGCTGCGGTAAGTGCTCTACCTTTCACCTACACAACGTGTACCCGAAAAACAAAAACCTGCTATGTCTTTCTCAGCTTAGGCTGTTGAAGATAAGTTTAAAAACTGTCCTGTGAAGGACATAGGAGCCGAACAAGGATGATCCTGTTTTATTTCCTGAGCATCTGAAGAGCTGGTTCTTTAGTTAGTGACTCTTCTTTTTTTTTTTTAAGTTTTAGTGACATTCAGTTAACATATAGTGTAGTATTAGTTTCAGAGGTAGAGTTCAGTGATTGATCACTTGTGTATCACACCCAGTGCTCATCACATCACATGCCCTCCTTCATGCCCATCCCCCAGTTAGTGACCCTTCTTGAAGAAACTTCTTTATAGGAATACGATACTTGGTTACCAACGTAGGTCAGTTCTGTTTGAATGTCTTAGACTTGTTGAAGACTGTCTCCTCTGACCTGTGGCCTTTTGACATGAAAAGCATGCTGTTTGTTTGCATCTGTCGCCGTAGAGTCAGCAGCCTGGCTACGTCCAGCCCAGGCCTCAGCAGCCGGCAGCAGAAGGGGAATTAGTTGGCCGTGGACGACAGAGAGGAGCAGTAGGAGCAGCAGCCAAGTCCCAAGGTGAAGGGGGAGTAAAAAGACGTCATGTGCGAGTGCAGTAGTAGATGGGAGATGGTAGCCGGGGTCCAGAGTCGCTATAGGGGGTCCCGGCAGTCCTTCAGGAAGAACAGGCCCTCTCTCGGCTCTGCAGCCTGTACTTAAGGAAGGTGCCACAGGATTTCTTTTCTCCTTGGAAGTGAAAAAGGATATTCTTGCCAGGGCCCTGTGTTCGCTCTGAGAGCGATTAAGTTCTAAACTGAGCATATGCGTGCTTATTCATTAGTCATTATTCATTATTCATTTCGTCACAAGCTGGATTGTCTTTAACGTTTGTAACTTTGGTTTCCTTTGTGTTGTACCGGCTCGCCCTGTTTCTTGAGTGCAAAAACCAAGGCCAAAATTAGGACCGCTGGTGAGGTCAGAACACCAGTTCTGATTCCAAAAATTGTGTTTTTTCTGTGCTTTGTTACAAACATGAAGTATTTGGATGCTTGATGTAAGGTTTTTCTACAGTTCCATTTGGTTTTGATACAGGAAACACCCCTATACACACGGGGAATTAATGTAAGGACACGGCTTTCCAGCTGGGATGGGCGTGGGAAACTAGTGTGGAGGCGGCCGGATGGCAAGGAGACAGAGCTGCTTTACTCCTTGCGCTACGTTCCCACCTCCTCAGGTGTCTCATCACAGCCGGTGACGTCCAGTCCATGAACAGTAGAGGATGAATCTAAGGTCTTAGGGCGGTGTAAGCTGTGCTGTGACCACTGCTGGGCACCCTGGAAACTTCCTGAAATGACAGCGGGCCAGTCTCTCCGCGCACAGAGCGCTCTTGGAAAACCCACCCACCATGTCCAGCAGCCGGGGGGAGAGTGGACAAGGGAGATGAAGGCTGTTGCTGTTTGTGCTGCACCATTTTATTTTTTGCCATTTTACAAACGCTGGCAGTTGGAAAACATGCTGCTCCCCGTGGGCTTGTAGAGGTGTACCAGCTTTTGGATGGCATCTTGTCCCACGTAGCAGCCGCAATGGTACCATTCACTAGTAGGTCCCCTCATGGGAATGCAGCCATCAGACTGGGAGGGTGCTGACTGTTCTGCTCGGTGCCCACCCTGCAAACACCTGAGCGTTAGGAGTCACAACCGCTGTCCTGTATCCGTAGAGCGTCCCTGCACCAGCTGCGCTCCATCATACGAACCAAGTGGTAGAACAGCATTAGCTTCGTATCTTTAATGAATACACGTGATTGTATATGCTTTTGTATAGACAAGTTTGCGGAAAAACATCAGTTACTAGTGCTGCTTTTGAAGAGTCAGTTAGGGCTAGAGGGTCTTTTTATCCAATTATGACTTTTTTTTTTCCCCCAAACAAGTTGTGTTATTTTTCAAGATGTCTGATGAGAATTCAGTCATGGGCACTCATCTCTTTAAATGTATAGGATTTTACTCAGTTTCTTCTCTAATCTTAATACCTGAGTTTCTATGAAAGTCTATAAACTCTCATCTCTAAAAAGCTAGTATCTAACTTTATACGTAACAGTCACTATGAGGAATAAATAATACCTGGAATAACAAATGCAAGGCCCTATTTCACAACTTTTCACTGCTGTTGTAAGGAAGTATTTGTCATAAGTGTTCAAGTATCTACTAAATTTTAGAAACAGACAAGTTTAACAGATTTATTGTAAATGAGACCTCGCTTAGGACCGTGATTTTCATTCTTTAAATGGGGCATGGCTACGTGGAGGGCTCGTAAACAGCAGTAGCAACATCTGATTTGTGTTTTTAATCACTCCAGCAGCTACATGGGAAGGGAAATGCTAGGCCCACCTGGGAGATACTGCAGGTTGGTTCCAAACCAGTGCAATAAAGCAAAATCATAAAGCGAGTCAAATGAATTGTTCAGTTTCCCAGGGTATATAAAAGTTGACACCATACCATAGTCTATTAAGTGTGCGGTAACGTTATGTCTAAACGATGTACGTATTGCTGAGAAATGCTAACCGTTATTTGAGTTTTCGGCAAGTTGGAATTACTGATCACAGATCACCATAACAAATATAATAATGAAAAAGTTTGAAATGGTGTGAGAATCGCCAAAATGTAACACAAATGAAATAAGCAGATGTTGGAAAAATGGTACCAGTAGACTTGTTTACCACAGGGTTGCCACAAATCTTCAGTTGTAAAAACTGCAGTATCTGTGAAGCACAATAAAGTGAGGTATCCTTATAATTAGCAAGCTTTCCAATTTTATTCATTCTGAAACCTGTCCTCTTTACAGATTGACACGCAAACTTTGGCTAAGTATAAAAGTTGTGCTGTATGTAGAGGGAAACAGACTTCATCATTGTTTATATTCAGAAACTTACAGTCAGGTTTTTATATCCAGAACTGAATTTTAAGATAAATTCACATTTTTCAGGAAAAAAGCCTCTTTGACCTGTTATTGTTACCAGCTTGGATTCAGTATGCCTGGCTTGTGTTAGTATAGTTAATCACCCAAGGCCAAGGCTACTTTAAATTGAAAGTCTCTGGGATAAAAAAACTCAAGGGAAACAGAACAGCTCTATATTTAAAAGACTTTTAAATAGAGCCTCTGACTATCCTGAGGTATAAGAACCAACACATTTAACAACACCTTTAAAGGGCTTTTATAAATTACATTTTCATGTAAGACTTACATGCCTGTGAAGTTCATCAGTTTTTCAGGTAAGGAAGGTGAAGCTCACGTTAGAGTAACTTGCTTCCAGAATATATCAGGAACCAATATTTTGTTCAAGCCGCTGTTCCTTCTCTAACGAAGAAGTCCAGAAGTTGGCAATTCGGGGCTAGTCCTGGCATTTGTGGTTAGAAGAAAACTGGGCTTTTCAGTCGTTTTGTTCTTTTGTCCCGACTTCTGTCATTGAGACTTAGGTTTGGTGATCACATCCAGATTCCAGGCAAGATCGGCAGGGCAAGGGGTCCAGAGGACATAAACGCTGGCTACTGACTCCCTCTCAAGGCACTTTCCCAGAGGGTGATCCAGTAACTTCTGGTAAATCTCTTAGGCCGTCCTTACCTGCAGGGAAGGTGGAATTCTAGTCCATTAGGTACATGACTCTAAAAAAACCTATTTTTAAAAAGAAGACTGAGAGATTGGGAAGTCCACTAAAGTCTCTGGTACTTGAGGTATGGTCCCCGTTAACTGAAGGCTACAATTGTAATGCCAGACGACAAAACCCATCTTCATTCTTTGGCCCACATCATACTGTTGACAGGAGGTACTTCGTATGTTGTACAAATTGAAGGATTTAATAATTCTGGAAATCCCACTAGGCCATGTGTATGGTGGCCATGGGGTACGCACAGGACGATCCCATCTGTCCTTAAGGGAATTAGTGGGGAAATGACACTCTAGACATTTGCACATTAAAACCTGTGAACCACCAATTGCTACAGCGATAAGTGCGTCATAAAACCATGAAAAACACTGCTGTTTAGGCTCTTACTTAGGTTGTTATCAGAACTTAGCAGTACAGAGTAATGGTTTCCCAGTCAACAAGCGTGCTCCTGAGGTCTTGAATCCCGGGCCCAGTTGTCTTCGTTTTTTACAGGGATATATGTCTTACAGGGGAGCAACTGAGTTTGGCTGGGGCAGTGGCAAGAGGGCTTTCTAGAAGTCATAGCTAAGGTCCTCTGTTTGGCCAGCAGATACATAAAACGTTCTGATGGAATTCCTGTATGTTATCTGTAGCACCTCTGTAGCTTTCGGGTTTCATGTACTTTGGGAATTAATTTCATCATTCTTTATTTCATGTTTCATGTGACGTAGGGTATCTTTTTTTTTTTTTTTAAGAGCTCCAGATATCTGCTGGATTTCAGGAGTTATCGTTAGCAGAGAGAGGAGGTCGTCGTAGAGACTTTCATGATCTTGGTGTGAATACAAGACAGAACCTTGACCATGTTAAAGAATCAAAAACAGGTGGGTTAATTATGAAGAATGCAGTTTCCTGGGATTACTGTTCCAGTACGCAGGACACTGAATTGAAGCCCTTTACTTCACGTATTTACTTGTATGATGCAGTAGTAGGAAGAAAAGGCACATTTGGTCAGGATCCTGCATGGCTTTTCCATTTCCCTCTCTCGGCTTTGATGAAATAGGTTATTAGTGTCTTCAGCTGCACTGAAATGTTTTACTAAGTGTTACGTAACTTTTTTCTTTTAAAACTTTTTGCCATAGAGAGATTTGGTTGGTTCTGTTGTAAATTACTTGGTCTAAGGAGGATTTATTCCTAAACAAATGCTTGTAGCAACTTACCTGGGTAGGATAGTCGTCCTCAAAGTCAGATATCTGAGAACTTCAGTGTCATATCCTATTCCTAGCCTTTTGTTTACAGAACTGTGTCTGCCTTGTCATGGTAGGAAAGATTTCAGGGAAGAATAAACTCGTTATTGCATTAATGAAACATGACTCGCTTTTACAGGTTCTTCAGGTATTATAGTAAGGCTGAGCACTAACCATTTTCGATTGACGTCCCGTCCCCAGTGGGCCTTATATCAGTATCACATTGACTATAACCCGCTGATGGAAGCCAGAAGACTCCGCTCAGCTCTTCTTTTTCAACATGAAGATTTAATTGGAAGGTGTCATGCTTTTGATGGAACAATACTATTTTTACCTAAAAGACTACAGCACAAGGTTATTTTAAAATGTTGGGTTGGGGAGAGGGTGATGAAGGATTTCCACTTCAGAGCAGAACTGCCACAATGTAGGGTAGCTTTTAGAGAAACTCCAGTGGTCTTCTGTCTTATAGTGTGTATAATGAACCCAGAGGGGACTTTGGTATTATGGTTTCATTTTCAAATCTACCTGAATAACTTGATGACAAATATAATATGGGCCCGTAAACACTCTTCTCATAGTCATTCTTTTTTTAATTTAAAACTTCCCCATACTTTTCATTGCTGACTTACTAGCAGGAATTACGTAATTGGGATTATTAGTTTCTTTTAACAATTAAATGTTTGGTTTTCCACTCCTCTGGCTCAGGTTACTGAAGTGTTTAGTCAGACCCGAAATGGAGAGCATGTGAGGATAACAATCACCTTAACAAATGAACTCCCACCTACATCACCAACTTGTTTGCAGTTCTATAATATTATTTTCAGGAGGTATGTTAGTGTTTTCTTAACATTTTACTAAGAAAATTGAAAACCTAGAGAAGAATTGAAAGACCGGTGTGGTGAGTCCCCGTGCATTAGAGATACTTACCAGTATTTACTCCTCTCTTCTGACCTTTCAATTTCTAGGCTCTTGAAGATCATGAATTTACAGCAAATTGGACGGAATTACTATAACCCAAGTGACCCAATCGATATTCCAAATCATAGGTTTGTATGAAATGGAAGCTTTCTGTTCCTTAGGCATAATTACAGACTTTGAAAGCGATGCTCTAATTTGAAATAATCAAATTTATTACTGTGGCTATTAATGGTACCAATCATATTAAGTAAACATTTAACTTAAAGGAGACATCCTAGAATACTTGGATTTAAAAAAAGTCACATGCTGTTCATCTGTCACTAGGGAAGCGTGAAGAGTTGTCCAACACTAAGTTTGTATTTGCTCTTGGGGAACAAAATTTATGAGCTAATGAAGATTGTTTCAGAAGTTCCTATAGTGTATCCAAGTGCAGCACACACAGTTTTTAGGTTTATTATAATAACTACAGATGCTTTCAGTTAGACTGGCAACTTTTTCAAGTCTTACCAACATAAAAAATCATTGAATAAAGTTAGTGTATTCAAAGTGGAACTTAAATTATTATACTATAAAATAATGTTCATTGTTGAGGATCTTAAAAAGAGGGATCTTTATCTGGACCCATGTAAAACCTAGAAATAACTAAACTTACTCAATTCGAAAACTTTTGTACTTTAGACGTAGTTAATAAAGGAGAATAACACAACTTGATATACACAGAACATGTTAGTGTCTTTCGTAGGGGTCACTTCATAGCTCTCATTCTGTTTGACAGGTTGGTGATCTGGCCTGGCTTCACCACCTCTATTCTTCAGTACGAGAACAACATCATGCTTTGCACTGACGTCAGTCATAAAGTCCTTCGCAGTGAAACCGTGTTAGATTTCATGTTCAACTTATATCATCAAACGGAAGAACATAAATTTCAAGAACAAGTTTCTAAAGAACTAATAGGTCTAATTGTTCTTACCAAGTAAGACTGCTTTTTAAAATACGAAATAATCATTTTGCAAGTCTTAAGATCCTGTAGCTTTCTATTCCATCCTGTTAGAAAGTAGGGTTTATGGTGGAGGAGTGGAAATAGCATGAAAACGGGGAAAGGGTGTTTGTGACCTTTCTCAAGACGCAAGTTGTCAGGGGGAGAATGCTCCTTTGAAAAGGACAAAGATCTAATGACTTCTTTTTGTTTTATTTTCTAGTAGTTCTTTATTCACTCCCCCCCCCCCCAATCTAGCATGGTCTTTAAGAAATTTTCCCTTTCTACTCCTGTGACGTCATACATTACTAAGTGATCTGGAGGTTTATTTTTTAGAGACTACATACTGTATCTAGCCTCCTCTTAATACCCTTTCTACCATTCTAATCAAATACTAATAAATCTCAACCGTTCCACAGATATAACAATAAGACCTACAGAGTAGATGATATTGACTGGGACCAGAATCCAAAGAGTACCTTTAAGAAAGCAGATGGTTCTGAAGTCAGTTTCTTAGAGTACTACAGGAAGGTAAGAAGGTCATGTTGGCTTTATCTTTTTCATGTGAAGTATTTAGGCCTTAGGAAAAATGAACTATTTTCAGTAGGATTTTCTTATACACAGGGAACAACTTGCTTTGGAAACTGTATATAAATGTATTTATTAAGGCAATCATAGCATAGTTTAGCTCATTATCACACGAGGAGTGCTTGGTCCTGTTTCCTTTTTCCCAGTAGAATGAAAGCTTGTATTTGATTTTAAGCTTGCAGAGGACAAACAGGGTCACTGGTAATGAACAATACAAGTTTACTGTACTGACCTGTATTCTGTAATGAACACTTCTTTAACTTCACCTAGGGGTGGGGGTTAAAGATAGCTACATCCCCAGTTACCAGTTCTGCTAAATCTGCATATGGGTCAACTCTGTTTTTATTCTTTATTTAAATTCAATTTAGTTAACATATACTGTATTATTAGTTTCGAGGGTAGAATTTAGTGATTCATCAGTTGCGTATAACACCCAGTGCTCATTACATCACATGCCCTCCTTAATGCCCCTCACCTAATTACCCATCTCCCCACCTGCTTCCCGTCTAACAACCTTCAGTTTGTTTCCTGTAGTTAAGAGAGTCTCTTATGGTTTGTCTTCCTCTCTGATTTCATCTTATTTTAAAATTTTCCTTCCTGTCCTCTATGTTCATCTGTTTTGTTTCTTAAATTTCACGTATGAGTGGAACCATATGGTATTTGTCTTTCCCTGACTGACTTATTTCACTTAGCATGATACTCTCTAGTTCTATTCATGTCGTTGCAAATGGCAAGATTTCATTTTTTGATGGTTGAGGTAATATTCCATTGTATATATGAACCACATCTTTATCCATTCATCTGTCGGTGGACACCTGGGCTCTTTCCACAGTTTGGCTATTGTGGACATTGCCGCTATGAACATTAGGGTGCAGGTGCACCCTGGGATCCCTACATTTGTATCTTTGGGGTAAATACCCAGTAGTGCAATTGCTGGGTCATCGGGTAGTTCTATTATTTTTTGAGCAGCCTCCATACTGTTTTCCAGAGCGGCTGCACCAGCTTGCATTCCCACCAACAGTGAATGTAAGAGGGTTCCCCTTTCTCCGCATCCTCACCACCATATGTCTTTTTCTGAGTGGTGAATTTTAGCCATTCTGAGTGGTGTAAGGTGGTATCTCATTGAGGTTTTGATTTGGATTTCCCTGATGCCGAGCGATGTTGAGCACTTTTTCATGTGTCTGTTGGCCATTTGGATGTCTTCTTTGCAGAAATGTCTGTTCATGGCTTCTGCCCATTTCTTGACTGGAGTATTTGTTCTTTGGGTGTCGAGTTTGATAAGTTCTTTATAGATTTTGGATACTAGCCCTTTCTTTACCTGATAAGACATTTGCAAATACCTTCTCCCATTCTGTCAATTGCCTTTTAGTTTTGTTGACTGTTTCCTTTGCTGTGCAAAAGCTTTTTATCTTGATGAAGTCCCAGTAGTTCATTTTTTTTGCCTTTGCTGTTTCCCTTGCCTTTGGAGACGTGTCTAGCCAGATGTTGCTGCGGCCGAGGTCACAGAGGTTGCTGTCTCTGTTCTCAAGGATTTTGATGGATTCCTATCTCACATTGAGATCTTTCATCCATTTTGAATTTATTTTTGTGTGTGCTGTAAGGAAATGGCCCAGTTTCATTCTTCTGTGTGTGGCTGTCCCAATTTTCCTAGCACCATTTATTGAAGAGACTGTCCCTTTTCCATCAGCTGTTCTTTCCTGCTTTGTCAAAGATGAGTTGACCATAGAGTTGAGGGTCCATTTCTGGGCTCTCTGTTCTGTTCCATTGATCTATGTGTCTGTTTTTGTGCCAGTACCAGACTGTCTTGAAGATGACAGCTTTGTAATAGAGCTGGAAGTCTGGAATTGTGATGCCACCAGCTTTGCTTTTCTTTTTCAACATTCCTCTGGCTATGCGGGGTCTTTTCTGGTTCCATGCAAATTTTAGGATTATTTGTTCCATTTCTTTGAAAAAAGTGGATGGTATTTTGATAGGAATTGCTTTGAATGTATAGATTGCTCTGGGTAATATAGACATTTTAACAATATTTGTTCTTCCACTCCATGAGCATGGAACAATTTTCCATTTCTTTGTGTCTTCCTCAGTTTCTTTCATGAGTTTCTATACTTTTCAGAGTATAAATCTTTTGCCCCTTTGGTTAGGTTTATTCCTAGATACCTTACGGGTTTTGGCGCAATAGTGAATGGGATGGAGTCCTTGATTTCTCTTTCTGCTGCTTCATTGTTAGTGTGTGGGTTAATTCAACTTTTGTTCTACATATTGACAAATTCACCTTGTTTCATATAGGCTAGATCATTTTATTGTGTGATTTTCTAACCCTAGTTTCATACAGATGATTCTAGCTGTTGGTGTGGTAATCCTTGAAAAAACAGCAGAGGCAAATAGCAAGAAAGACCTACTGCCAACTAGAAGAAAGTACAGTGTTTACATCAGAACACACACTAACGTTGTTGTTCAGGGATAAGCAGGTCTGGCCACGTATCCTTAGAAAGTTGCATTCCATTTGATATGCTCAGAAGTGCAGAAGGAGTATTTCTAAAACATGAATCAGTTAAAATCTTACTGCTTGTCTTTTAAGTGCTAAGATTTATCTCATTTTTCCCCACTTTCAGTACATTTCCTATTTCTAAAAAGCTGGGTAAAGAAGCTGTTACATGTTTGTGTCTTATGTCAGAATTATACATCAGACTGGTGGCCTTGAAATGTCTTTGTACCGTGTACCGTTGCCTGAGCTTCAGCTGCTCTGCTATGAACGAAAAGGTCAGACGGCACTCTGGAGGGAAATGACTCTCTGAGAAGCCGCATTAAGAGCTGCTCTTCTTTTGGGCAAAATGAAAACAGGCCAGGGGCCATCTCAGCCTGATTTCCCTACCACTGTTTTCACCCTCTTAACTCCTTGAGGACCCCAGCCATGTTTAACCTAGATTCGTTCTGGGTGTGAGAGTTACTGTGAGAAATGAGCATTTTTCTGTAGTTTCCTAATCCCTGTCGTGACAGGAAGTGTCGGTATATATCAACAGCAATTGCAAAGGAGACACCCGTGGAAAGTTTGGCTTCCACCTGAAGCCAGGCCAGGGGACATTCTCCTTCTCTGACTAGCAGTGAGTCTTAGGCGCCAGCTTACTGCTGTCTAAGCGGCTTCTACTGGTTGACATACCTCAAGGTTCTGCCTGGAACCCCCAGTTACTCCACAGTAACTTGTTAGGTGATCTCCAGGCTCGTCTGTGCTACGTTCACGGTTCTCAGATTTCTAGCTCTAGCCCAGACATGCCTAAGCTTATTTGTTCTCAGTAAGTGCACATCTCAAAGACCCCTTCCATGTGACCAACGCTGAATGAGTTCTGGCCCCTGACCTGGCCCGTGTGCAGCGCTCTTGATCAGCGCAGAGACTGTAACTTCCACAAGGTCAGGGGTTTTGTGGTTTATGTCCCCCTAGTGCCTTGGAAGGCACTTGGGTGTCTGAGTGAGTGAACACATGCATAACAGGTCGTTAAAGCCTCAGACCTGCATGCCTCTTCTCACCCTGCAGTGACGCTGGAGGCCTCGCTGTCTGAAATGCCTCCATCCTCCTCCTCCTCTGGCCGCCCTCTCCTGGGTGGACCCTGTGCCCATTCAGCTGGTCTCAGTTTGCATTTCTCCTGCTTTCTGATCCACTTTCAAACTCCTACAGTTCTGATGTTTTTCTTCTACCCACAGTACAGACGTGCACTGGTGTGTGTCCAGTGAGACCCTGAGTGACGTAGCCCCTGCCTGCGTGTTGGTGCTCGCCTGCCTCCTTGCTTGCCCTGGCCATCTCCTCTGACCCCAGGCTCCTCCTGCCTGGGACACTGTGCGCACCTGACTCGTGTTCTTAGGCTTAGTCTCAGCTCAGATGATTTCAGAAGACTTCTCTCACAGCCAGGGCTGACTGGGCGTCTTTAGTAGATAGAGTCAGTCAGAATGGGGTGAGGTTTGAAATGTTTCAAAGAATCACAGCTTTCTTGGGACTTCCTAGTAGAGATACAGTTTTCCTGATAAGTGACGGCTTGGATGTTCTGCATTAAAAATCCTATTTTAAGAAGCACTCAAAGAGTGGGAGAGAGAAGGGCCTTTGAAAGGGAGGATCATGGTCAGTTTTTAAAAGAAAAGGTTTGACAGTAATGTTAAATGCAAGTGAAGGTACTAGGTTTTTAGATGTAGGGGAAGATGTTAAAAGAACTGACAGGCTTTTGTTTGGGCCCTAAGAATGTAGGAAGGGGATCCCTAAGTTGTATAACAAGGAACCATGCACTGAAGGCCCATTGGTGAGATAGAGTGGAAGTAGGAATGCATCTGACTCCACTCCCACACTCTTGCTCGCGTGTGCACCCAGCAAGTGACATGCAAGGGAGGGGGCATTCAGTGGGTGGACCCCGATAAAGAAGATGGTGTGTTGAAATACGTAGTGTAGGCACATGGAGCAGCTGTCAGATAAGAGGGTTCTTGAAATTTCCTTACCCAAAATAGGAAAATGAGCTTTTTCCCTGAATGGTTGGTAAAGAGTTCAGTATAGGACAAGGTCAGAACAGACTAGAATTCACGGTCTCTTAGTTCCTGAGGGTAGGTGGCCTGGACCTTGGCATAGGACGGGAATAAGGACAGGAAGTACTTCTCTGCTGGTGAACGGCCGTCACGGTGCTCAGCCCTTGTGTGCTGTATCCAGTGATACACCTTCTTCTCTGAAAGTGAAAAGAGAGCCTACAGGAGATGCTGGGAAAGAGGGTCTCAAGAACGTTGGGCCGGAAACTAGCGGAGATGACACAAGGAAGCCTGTCCTGGTTCCAGGGCTGGAGGCCTGAGGCCCGCAAGCCATCTCATGCATATATGTGAACTCACCAAAGTCCGCAGTTTTTGTTTTTTGGTTTTTTACCAGTTGTGAAAACTTACCTTAGTGATTGCATGTGGGGAATCTTAAGACTATTGAATTGAGGGGTGCCTGGGTGGCTCAATCAGTTAAGCGTCTCAGGTCGTGATCTCAGGGTCCTGGGATCGAGCCCCATGTCGGGCTGCCCGCTCAGCTGGGAGTCTGCATCTCCCTCTGACCGTCCCCCTCTCGTGCTTGCTCGCTCTCAAATAAAATCTCTTTGTTGTTGATTTTTGTTTTTTTTAATCATATATCATATATGCATATAGTAGTACATCATTAGTTTTTGATGTAGTGTTCAGTGATTCATTAGTTGCATATAACACCCAGTGCTCATCACATCATCTTTAATGCCCGTCACCCAGCTGCCCCACCCCCACCCCTCCTTTCTGTAACCCTCAGTTTGTTTCCCGGAGTCCAGAGTCCCTCGTGGTTCGTCAAATCTTTTAAATAAAAAGACTACTGAATTGAAATTCATCTTCTACCTTCTGTAAAAACTTTTGCTAATTAAAAATGTTCTCTGGCATGCAAACCTCTTCCTTCACCGCATGTAGTGTTATTTCAGGGCTTGTTTCCTAACACCACTTCTCACTGTAATAACTAGTGGTTTTGGAGGAATTCTGTCGTAAGGACCCAGAGATGCACAGGCTTCTCTGTTTCTAAACCAAAAAAATCACTGAGTGAACTGTGACTAAAATTCAGAATTTAGATGGTCAAGGACAGTGAGGCTCTGGTTTTTAGGAAGAAAGATGAGGTACTCAGTAACACCTATAAATCACAAGCCATTCTGGTAGGATTAAAGATGCCCTTTTGAAGCTTTACTTTGCTATTGGCATCAGTTCTCAATTTAAAAAAAAATCCCTTTTTCTTGGTCCATTGATCTATTACCAAAGACCTTTACATGAACAGTGTTACCTGCTCTTCTTAACTAGCAATACAACCAAGAAATCACCGACTTGAAGCAACCTGTTCTGGTCAGTCAACCAAAGAGAAGGCGAGGCCCTGGTGGCACCTTGCCAGGCCCTGCGATGCTCATTCCGGAACTCTGCTATCTTACAGGTACCGCTGCGGTGGGGCTGCCTTCCCTGTCTCTCCCAGGAGCCCCACCAGCCCCTGGAAAAGCCCTTCCTGCTGCTTCCTCTCCTTGCACTTTCCCTCACTCTTCACCAGTTTGCACTCCAAATATTGAGACGTGATCCTTGTTTCAACATTTTATTTGAAGGTCTAACCGATAAGATGCGTAATGATTTTAATGTGATGAAAGACTTAGCTGTTCATACAAGACTGACTCCAGAACAAAGGCAGCGTGAAGTGGGAAGACTCATTGATTATATTCATAAGTAAGTCCTCTGCATCCCACTGGGGCATGGATCCAGTTTTGTATTATTTTCTGTGGGTTGGGGGAATGAGAGGAGAAAGTCATTTTGTTTTTCTTTTGTATTTGCAGTATTTGGGGTGGGTTCTTTGTGTTTCTAGGTGAGCCTGCTCTTTGTCAGGGAATATTAAAGTTAAACTCTGTAGCCCGTGGCCTTTTCTAGTTCTGTTAGCAAAAGGCAATAAGGCAGAAGGTGAAATGTCTTGGACAAATTTATTTTCTCTCTTTAACACAGAGGGGTTTACTTTGAAGGGAAGGTAGTTTGGGCATCAGAATTATAAGTTAAAGTCCATCCTGAAGAGACACAGAGACACGATGAGGGAGAAATGGAGAGCCTGTTTTCTTGGCATTCTCTCTGGGATTTCAGTCCTGAGAGAAACAGGAAAACGTATCATAGGTTGGCATGGATCTCTGTTTGCGTGTGTCTGTTTTTGCTGTGTTTGCTTATGTTGAGTGGTACGTAAATATGTTAAATTTACAGAGATGATAATGTTCAGAGGGAGCTTCGAGACTGGGGTTTGAGCTTTGACTCCAACTTACTGTCCTTCTCAGGAAGAATTTTGCAAGCAGAAAAGATTCACCAAGGTGGAAAAACAGTAAGGCAGTTCTTCAGTTGTCAATCCCATGAGATTTGGGTCTGGTTTACAGTAGATTTAGCAGGAAAACCCTGTTACATGGCAGTCTGTGTTCCTAACCTCCTCTTCTCTCCTCCCACCTCCACTCTGTCAACTCCTGGGAGCAAGGAGGCGGGCATGGGGGAGCCTGTAGCTTGGTCCTCACAGGCACCGGGGAGACTTCACTGAAGGCTGGCTTAACTTGTTTCTCAAAGCAGAATTACTTAAATTAAGGTATAGAAGAATTGTAAGTGATCGGGTTGGTATTTTATCTGCCGCTGAAGTGATCTTTTATCGGAAAACTTCCAATTTATCTGGCTTCCATTTTTGCCTGGACTATTTGTTTGTAGGGTTATATAGTAAATATTGTGATGCCTTTTATGTTTTCTTCTCCGAAAAGGAAAGCGAGGATTGTAAAAATATTTTTGTGTAATGGCAGCACTGCAAGGGCCAGAACGTTAAAAATCCTTTTATAGAAAACTGCCCTTCTGCCTTCTAAGTGTTGTAGGAACAACAGCCTAACCATGTAGCTTAATGTCCTAACAGCGGTTGTGTGTATTATTCCTGTAGAAGTGGTCAGCGTATACACCTCTGTGCCGCGGGTGTGGGGGAGGTGGGCAGGACACGGAAGAAGCACTGGGGGTTTCCTCTGGGAGAACTCGCACCACGTCACAGGGCTTCGAGTTGGTTAGCTTTCTGCCTTGCTTGCTTTCAGTACTCAACACCTCCATCAAGTTGCCTAACTTTCCAAGCCGTGTTTGTTTTGTATCTTTATCACAAGGGACGTAACGCCTGTCCTTGTCACATCTTAGAAGATGGAGGAGAGTGCAGGAAGCACTGAGGGGAGGGCCTGGGGTGAGAAGCACTTGTGTACCAGCTGTGACAGGGTCCCATCATCCTCGGACACACTTCTGTACCTTTCTCCCCCGCTGGGGCATTTTGTCTGTCCCTAGAGTCCAAATGGAAGAGTAGTGCCCTAAGGGTCAGAATGCCACAGTAGACTTGTTACAGACTTGTTGGCTTTGTCACTGAGAACATACAGCGGAATTCACAGTGTCTCTGAACTTTCTTCTAGTTTGATTACAATCCACAATTTGCAGATTGGTCAAAAGAAACCAGAGGTGCACCATTAATTAGTGTTAAGCCACTAGATAACTGGCTGTTGATCTATACTCGAAGAAATTATGAAGCAGCCAATTCATTGATACAAAATCTATTTAAAGTTACACCAGCCATGGGCATACAAATGAAAAAAGCAATAATGTAAGTTTATCAAGTCATTTCTACTCTGAAAATTGATTAGTAGTCATTTGGAGGGTGTGGGAACGCCAAAGTGATAAAAACGTTAAACACATTAACTAGATTGTCTAAAGATCTGATACAGTTCCCTGTCATTGGGATGTAGAAATGTATTTTAGTAACTGAGAATGGGGAGAAAACAAGCAATACTGTTTCTCAGATTATTTATTTTGCTGTTTGCGTTAGAAACAACCTTTTGCCTACATGGCCACTCTTGTTTTTATTTTCTATTTTATACAGAAGTGTTTCGTGTGTGATAATCTATGGGAAATTGTTTATGCATGGTACATTTTTCATTTTTCTGAACGTTGGATAATGAATTTCCATTCTAGGATTGAAGTGGATGATCGAACTGAAGCCTATTTGAGAGTCTTACAGCAGAAGGTTACATCAGATACCCAGATAGTAAGTAACTGATACATGGGCAGTTGTCCTGGAATGACTTGTTTTAAAAAGTGCATTTGTAAATCTTAGAATTGGAGTTTGAAATGCTGTAATTCGGTTCACAACCTGGTCACAGAAAATACGGACCTCACCTCCGTAAGGTGGCGCTATTACCGCTGGCCCCAGTTGTGTGGCTACAGTTGGAGAAGGAGGGCTGGGGGCACAGAGCCGTCTGAGAGGTATTTGGATTCCAAGGCTCTAGTTCCATGAAATTCCGTGGGGAATAGGCGCACAAGTAGAAGTTAGTATGGGGTTGTTCAGCACACGTACCACCGGATAAGTAAGGAGGTGGCCAGGACAGATGAAATGATAAACAACACATGTGCGTTGCTTTAAAGCTAAGAAGTAAATTGGCTTCAACTAATCTGTTCGCTTTCTAGCCCTTCATCTACTTAAATGCCACAGGCAGAGCACTATGACGTTGTCTGCAGTAATGACACCTGGGATGGCAAAGTGATTTTGTTGGGGGTGAGAGAAAAGAGGGAAGAATCTGGGAGTGTAAATCAGAGAACACAGCAGTGAGTCAGCTCTAAACACAAACTTGGATTGGGCAGGAATTGGTTGTTGGATTTCCAGCATTTGAGATCTAATGGACGCACAGCACTGGGAGTTGAAGGTGTACAGTGGGATCCTTTGATGCGTGTGTATGTGGCAGAGTGATTATCTCAGCAGGGCTAGCTCCCTCCTCCGTCAGCTCACATAAATTACAGGTTGACTTGTTTTGTACCCAGAACATTTCAGATCTAGCTTGAGCCCCTCTCAAGTGCACAACTCAGCATTGTTGACTGTACAGTAGATCCCCAGAGCTTACTCAGTTCAGACCTGGAAGTTTGTGCTCTTTGACTGACATCTCCCTGTGTCCGGCGGGAGTGTGTTTAGATGAGGCACTCTGGTCCCCAGACCTGTCCCATGGACTGGGAAGTTTCATAGTGGGATCAGGGTCTCAAGCCAGAGCTTTAAAAGTGAAAAAGCCATGAGCCTAGGTGGGTCGTCAGTAGATGAGAACTGTGAGCATGGTGGAAGATCTTCTGTTTGTCCACCTGTAGGTTATCACTAGTTTTGCCCTGTTTCCGATCTCTAAGTTACTCCAAGCGGTACTAGAGCATATTTAACTAAATTCCCATGGTGTTCAGTTTTGAGTCATCAGCTTCACATGGTTTCCTTCCATTTATTAGCATCTGTCGCTGCGTGAGTGGAGTGGGCAGTACCCAGCAGTGAGCGTGCTGCTTGTCAGCTCTGTGGCAGAGACCCGTGTCTGACATTTATGCCCGGTGGGCAGGCTTGCCTCCCGTTCTCTTCCTTGAGCTTCATCAGCTTCCTGATTCTTTGTAATGAGAACATTGTTTCGGTTTCAGGTGGTTTGTCTGTTGTCGACTAATCGGAAAGACAAATACGATGCTATTAAAAAATACTTGTGTACAGATTGCCCTACTCCGAGTCAGTGTGTGGTGGCCCGGACTCTTGGCAAGCAGCAGACAGTCATGGCCATTGCTACCAAGATCGCCCTGCAGATGAATTGCAAGATGGGCGGCGAGCTTTGGAGGATTGATATGCCTGTAAGTTTGATTTAACCGGTACATAAAAGTTTTCATTGTCTGAGAAAAGTGGGTTTGCTTTCTAAATGCTGCTGGTGTTCTGTTGTATCTAAAACTACAGTATTTTTGTTAAAGCTAAAGCTGGCGATGATAGTTGGCATTGACTGTTACCACGATACCACAGCTGGACGGAGGTCAATTGCAGGATTTGTTGCAAGTATCAATGAAGGGATGACCCGGTGAGTGCAGGGGTGGGTGGCAATGCATTAACTGCTAGACATGGCAGGAGCAGGTGGGCGTGCAGGGCCAATGTTCTGGGGGTCTACAAGGCTCGAGGTTTGCGGTTGTGTTCCTTTTTTCTTTACAACCCGTCGACTTCTTATACTAGATAAGCAAGAAAGTTAGGGAAGTAAAAGAAGTTAGCTACCCTGTTTTCGACTTTGTTCATTGGCCCTTAATCTATAGTAGTCAGATTGCATTTCAGGCTATTTTATGATTATTTCTGTTTGGGGGAGGGTGTATCTCACTAAATGCAACCATCCCTGAGACTTCTTTAATAATTTTTTTTGACTGCTGAAGTGTACTTTAAAGTTGTTGTGTTAACTTTATTTTGGAAAATCCACTTCAGTTTACCCAGTCACTTGTGTTTCAACATACATCATTACTTTTCAGGGTTTTTTTTAGAACTAAGAGAATTTTCAAGAATAGGAAAGGATGGAAATTAAAAATGTATATTGGCATGTGCATGTTGCTAATGGGTGTGTTTCTCTAGGTCTTGTATCTTTCACAAGCGTGAAATCTGTAATAAATGTCTTCTAAAGAGCAGAGCAGGAAGTGGGTGTAAGCCTACGAGCTGTCTCTGGGTATTATAGTTTAAATTTTATTTTTTCCTCAGCAAGGGAATTATAGTATTGATTTGTAATAAAAGAAAGCTGCTTTTGTGCTGTTATGAGTGTCTTGTTCTGTTTAGATTTCATAAAGTATTGGAAATGTTAGCAGGTATCTTGAGAAGGGTTAAACATTACAAGCTGCTGAGAGGAAATAAATGCGAAGTGCTTCAGAAGGAACAGCTTGTAGACAGTACCGTTCTCACCCTCGTCCTTGTCTCTCTGAACAGCTGGTTCTCTCGCTGTGTATTTCAAGATCGAGGACAAGAGCTTGTAGATGGGCTCAAAGTCTGCTTGCAAGGTTAGTCTCCTGTAGTGTTTCCATTCCTAGTCTCTGAACTGGGGTCTTCAGGAAATTATCCTCAAGTTATGTTGTTGAAATTCTGGGCAGAATTTGATAGCAACACACCGTTTTTATTCTGTGTTAATTGATTTAAAACTTTTCTGGCTTGCTTTCAGCTGCTCTGAGGGCTTGGAATAGCTGCAATGAATACATGCCTAGTCGAATTATCGTGTATCGGGATGGTGTAGGAGATGGTCAGTTGAAAACACTGGTTAACTACGAAGTACCACAGTTTTTGGATTGCCTGAAATCCGTTGGTAGAGGTTACAAGTAAGCATGCAAACTGTAAAGCATTTTCTCTTTATAAAATTATACCTTTTTATCTTTGAAATTAGTGTTCCTGAATGCAAAGGTAAGTGAGAGCCTAATAACCTCAGGGGTGTAGCGAGGCTTGAGGGTGTGGAAGGGGGAGGAGCTGGACATGCAGAATGGTCACAGAGAGGGTCCCTCCCTTCAAGGAGTGGAAAGACACATGAAGACACTTTGCCAATTCTCTGCCTGCCATCTTTCACACCTAAAGCCTTGACATGTGGGCATCTGAGAATTCCAGTAGCTATATAGGCATCCACAGAATTGGTTATTAGAATAAATACCAAGCCATCTTAATTTACTCTTTCTCAATTTCTTGGTATAATGAATACCTATTTGATTTCTTTGTGAACTTGACTGGTACTTGATCTAGGTAAGATGGTTGGCATGTGTTTAGTCTCCTAGGAGATGTTGTTACTTCTCCTTTTGGATGGTGTGCACATGCAAGGGTGGTGTGCTTGGCGCCCCTAAACCCGTACTGGGGTCCGTCCTCCTCCGCTTTCCTAAAGACCTCCTCGTCTGTGCCATTGGGCAGTGACAGTGCGTACCAACTCCAGACCGCTGTTCCAGTAAGTTACATTTTGCTGCTCTATCAGATTGTGAGCAGGCTGAGATCAGGGACTGTTGTATTAAGAGCTTATTAATGCGGGGCGCCTGGGTGGCTCAGTCCTTAAGCGTCTGCCTTCGGCTCAGGTCATGATCCCAGGGTCCTGGGATCGAGCCCCGCGTCGGGCTCCCTGCTCGGCAGGAAGCCTGCTTCTCCCTCTCCCACTCCCCCTGCTTGTGTTCCCTCTCTCGCTGTCTCTCTCTCTCTCTGTCAAATAATTAAATAAAAATCCTTAAAAAAAAAAAAAAAGATTGCATCATAAAGATGTGTGAATCTGATTTTTAAGGATACTCAGGAAATCCGAGAGGCCTGTTTGTGTGCTAGCACGTGCATATTTTGCAACACTGGTTATCATTGTCAGACCTTTCTAGCCAGCATTTGGTAGTGTTGTAGAAATGAGCTATTTTGAAACCCACTGACTGACTATATTTGGGCTCAGGATGATTTACTGACCTGTGGGGCAGGCATTAAGATCTTGCTTCTTATTTCTAGCTGAATCGGAGGGCACTTCCAGGTCTTCTGTGGCCAGATTCTACACATTTTTTAAAATTTTTAATTGATACATCAATTAAAACTTAATGTTTACTTAAAATTTATTTAAATTCACTTAACATGTAGCATATTTATTAGTTTTTAGAGGAATTTCGTGATTCATCACTTGGCATACAACACCCAGTGCCCTCCTTAATGCTCATCTCACCCAGTTGCCCCATCGCCCCCCCACCCCAGCAACCCTCAGTTTCCTAGAGTTAAGAGGCTCTTGTGGTCTGCTTCCCTTTTTATTTTCATCTTATTTTTCCCTCCCTTCCCCCATGCTCCTCTATTTTGCTTCTCAAATGCCACATGAGTAAAATCATTGTTTTTCTCTTATTGACTTATTTTGCTTAGCGTAATACCTTCCAAATGGCAAGATTTCATTTTTTGATGGCTGAGTGATATTCCATTATGTATATATATACGTGTGTGTGTATATATATACACACACACACACACACATACCACATCATCTTTATCCATTCATCTGTCAGTGGACATCTGGGCTCTTTCTGCAGTTTGACTGTTGTGGATATTGCTGCTATGAACATTGGGGTGCAGGTGCCCCTTCGGATCACTATATCTGTGTCTTTGGGATAAATACCCAGTAGTGCAATTGTTGGGTCATCGGGTAGCTCTATTTTCAACTTTTTGAGGAACCTCTGTACTGTTTTCCAGAGCGGCTGCACCAGCTTGCATTCCCACCAACAGTGAATGTAAGAGGGTTCCCCTTTCTCCGCATCCTCACCACCATATGTCTTTTTCTGAGTGGTGAATTTTAGCCATTCTGAGTGGTGTAAGGTGGTATCTCATTGAGGTTTTGATTTGGATTTCCCTGATGCCGAGCGATGTTGAGCACTTTTTCATGTGTCTGTTGGCCATTTGGATGTCTTCTTTGCAGAAATGTCTGTTCATGGCTTCTGCCCATTTCTTGACTGGAGTATTTGTTCTTTGGGTGTCGAGTTTGATAAGTTCTTTATAGATTTTGGATACTAGCCCTTTCTTTACCTGATAAGACATTTGCAAATACCTTCTCCCATTCTGTCAATTGCCTTTTAGTTTTGTTGACTGTTTCCTTTGCTGTGCAAAAGCTTTTTATCTTGATGAAGTCCCAGTAGTTCATTTTTTTGCCTTTGCTGTTTCCCTTGCCTTTGGAGACGTGTCTAGCCAGATGTTGCTGCGGCCGAGGTCACAGAGGTTGCTGTCTCTGTTCTCAAGGATTTTGATGGATTCCTATCTCACATTGAGATCTTTCATCCATTTTGAATTTATTTTTGTGTGTGCTGTAAGGAAATGGCCCAGTTTCATTCTTCTGTGTGTGGCTGTCCCAATTTTCCTAGCACCATTTATTGAAGAGACTGTCCCTTTTCCATCAGCTGTTCTTTCCTGCTTTGTCAAAGATGAGTTGACCATAGAGTTGAGGGTCCATTTCTGGGCTCTCTATTCTGTTCCATTGATCTATGTGTCTGTTTTTGTGCCAGTACCACACTGTCTTGATGATGACAGCTTTGTAATAGAGCTTGAAGTCCAGTATTGTGATGCCACCAGCTTAGGTTTTCTTTTTCAACCTTCCTCTGGCTATTCGGGGTCTTTTCTGGTTCCATACAAATTTTAGAGTTATTTGTTCCATTTCTTTGAAAAAAAGTGGATGGTATTTTGATAGGGATTGCATTGAATGTGTAGATTGCTCTAGGTAGCATTGACATCTTCACAGTATTTGTTCTTCCACTCCACGAGCATGGAACAATTTTCCATTTCTTTGGGTCTTCCTCAGTTTATTTCATGAGTGTTCTATAGTTTTCTGGGGACAGATCCTTTGCCTCTTTGGTTTATTCCTAGGTATCTTATGGTTTCTGGTGCAGTTGTAAACAGAAGAAAGAGAAATTAAGGAATTGATCCTGTCTCATTGTTAGTGGATAGAAATGCAACTGATTTCTGTGCATTGATTTTATATCCTGATGCTGAATTCCTGTATGAGTTACAGCAATTTTGGGATGGGGTCTTTTGGGTTTTCCACATAGAGTGTCATGTCATCTGTGAAGAGTGAGAGTTTGAGGACTTTTTTGCCAATTCAGATGCCTTTTATTTCTTTTTATTGTCTGATTGCTGAGGCTAGGACTTCTAGTACTATGTTGAACAATAGTGGTGAGAGTGGGCATCTTTGTTGTGTTCCTGATTTTAAGGGAAAGGCTCTCAGCTTTCCTCCATTGAGAATGATACTCACTGTGTGCTTTTTTGTAGATGGCTTTTATGATATTGAGATATGTTCCTTCTATTCCTACACTATGCAGTTTTAATCAAGAAAGAATGTTGTACTTTGCCAGATGCTTTTTCTGCATCTACTGAGAGGATCATACGGTTCTTGTCCTTTCTTTTATTTATGTAGTGTATTTGATTGATTTGTGGATATTGAACCATCCTTGCAGCTCAGGAATAGATCCCACTTGGTCATGGTGAATAATTCTTTTAATGTCCTGTTGGATCCTGTTGGCTAATATCTTAATGAGAATTTTTGCATCCATGTTCATCAGAGATACTGGTCTGTAATTCTCCTTTTCAGTGGGATCTTTATCTGGTTTTGGGCTCAAGGTAGTCCTAGCCTCATAGAAAGAATTTGGAAGTTTTCCTTTCATTTCTATTTTTTTGAAACTGCTTTGGAAGAATAGGTATTCTTCTTTAAATGTTTGGTAGAATTCCCCTGGGAAGCCATCTGGCCCTGGGCTCTTGTTTGTTGGGAGATTTTTGATTACTGATTGAATTTCCTTGCTGGTTATGGGTCTGTTCAGGTTTTCGATTTCTTCCTGGTTCAGTTTTGATAGTTTATATGTTGCTAGGAATGCATCTATTTCTTCTAGGCTGCCTAATTGGTTGGCATATAGTTGCTCATAATATGTTCTTATAATTGTATTTCTTTGGGTGTTGGTTTTGATCTCTTTCATTCATGATTTTATTTGGGTCCTTTCTCTTTTATTTTTGATAAGTCTGGCTAGGGGTTAATCAGTCTTATTAATTCTTTCAAAGAACCAATTCCTAGTTTTGTTGATCTATTCTACTGTTCTTCTGGTTTCTGTTTCATTAATTTCTGCTCTAATCTTTATTATTTCTCATCTCCTGCTTGGTTTAGGATTTATTTGCTATTCTTTCTCCAGCTCCTTTAGGAGTAAGGTTAGGTTGTATATTTGAGACTTTTTTTATTTTCTTGAGAAACGCTTGTATTGCTATATACTTCCCTCTTAGGGCCACCTTTGCTGCATCCCAAAGGTTTTGGACAGTTGTGTTCTCATTCTCATTTGTTTCCGTGAATCTTTTTAATTCTTTTTTAATTTCCTGTGCTCACCCAATCATCTTTAGTAGGATGCTCTTTAACCTTCAACTATTTGAGTTCCTTCCAAATTTCCTCTTGTGATTGAGTTCCAGTTTCAAAGCATTGTGATCTGAAAATATGCAGGGAATAACCCCAGTGTTTTGGTACCGGTTGAGACCTGATTTGTGACCAAGTATGTGATCTACTCTGGAGAATGTTTCATGTGCATTCGAGAAGAATGCGTAGTCTGTTGCTTTAGGATGGGATGCTCTGAATATATCTGTGAAGTCCATCTGGTCCAGTGTGTCATTCAAAGCCCTTGTTTCCTTATTGATCTTCTGCTTAGATGATCTGTCCATTGCCGTGGGTGGGGTGTTAAAGTCCCCTCCTATTACTGTATTACTGTCAATGTGTTTCTTTAATTTGGGTATGAATTGGTTTATATAATTGGCTGCTCCCATGTTGGGGCATATGTATTTATAATTGTTAGATCATCTTATTGGATAGACCCTTTAAGTATGATATAGTGTCCCTCTTCAACCCTTATTACAATCTTTGGTTTAAAATCTAATTTGTCTGATATGAGGATTGCTACCCAAGATTTCTTTTGATGTCCATTAACGTGGTAATTGGTTCTCCACTCCATCACTTTCAGTGTGGAGGTGTCTTTGGGTCTAAAATGAGTCTCTTGCAGACAGCATATTGATGAGTCTTTTTTATCGAACCTGAAACCCTGTGTCTTTTGGTTGGGGCATTGATTTAGCCCATTTACGTTCAGAGTAACTATTGAAAGACAGGAATTTAGTGCCATTGCTATTACCTGTAAAGTCCCTGTTTTTGTGTATGGTCTTTGTTCCTTTCTGGTCTTCATTATTTTTGGGCCCTCTCTTTGCTTAAAGGATCCCCTAATATTTCTCACAGGGCTGGTTTAGTGATCACAAATTCTTCAGTTTCTCTTTGCCCTGGAAGCTCTTTATCTCTCTTTCTATTCTGAATGACAGCCTTGCTGGATAAAGTATTCTTGGCTGCGTATTTTTCTCGTTTAGTACCCTGTATATATCATGCCAGCCCTTTCTGGCCTGCCGGGTCTCTGTGGATAGGTCTGCTGCCAGTGTAATGTTTCTACCCTGGGAGGTTACCAACTTCCTGTCCTGAGCTGCTTTCAGCATTTTCTCTTTGTCTGAGATTTGCAAGCTTCACCATTATATGTGAAGTGTTTGACTTCTTTTTATTGGTTTTGAGATCCTGCACATTTCTTAAAATGAGTTTATTTTGCCAGTAAGTCCTCAGAGAAGTCAGGGATGTTTTTTTTAATCTCTTTTGAAGCAATTGTGTTTCAGATTAAAATGTTAATAAGCATTTTCTAGTGTCTTGGAAATGAAAGTTAATGCTCTTTACTGTCTTTAAAATTTTTTATTTATTTATTTGACAGAGACACAGCGAGAGAGGGAACACAAGCAGGGGGAGTGGGAGAGGGAGAAGCTGGCTTCCCGCGGAGCAGGGAGCCCGATGTGGGGCTCGATCCCAGGACCCTGGGATCATGACCTGAGCCGAAGGCAGAAGCTTAACGACTGAGCCACCCAGGGGCCCCTCCATCTTTAAAAATCCTAATGCTTGTATTTTCTCACTAAAATAATGGTATTGGGGCGCCTGGGTGGCTCAGTTGGTTAAGCGACTGCCTTCGGCTCAGGTCATGATCCTGGAGTCCCGGGATCGAGTCCCGCATCGGGCTCCCTGCTCGGCGGAGGGTCTGCTTCTCCCTCTGACCCTCCCCCTCTCAGGCTCTCTATCTCATTCTCTCTCTCAAATAAATAAAATCTTTAAAAAATAATGGTATTAATTTTCTTTTGGTCTCTGAAATTTTGTAAACCTTATTGGGTGTGTTTCTCGGAGTTGGAAGTGCCGTCCCTGTAGGCTGTGGCCTGGCAGTAGGGGCAGGGAGTGTCCAGTGCGGCAGCTGCTTGCTTGTCTCCTCTTCCTTTACCACTTTCACCCTCAGCATCGTCCAGCCTCAGTGGCCTTTTCCTCACACCTAGAGGAGAGGAAATTTTCGAGAAGTAAAGAGTAGGGGCGCCTAGGTGGCTCAGTCATTAAGCGTCTGCCTTCAGCTCAGGTCATGATCTCAGGGTCCTGGGATGGAGTCCCGCGTCGGGCTCCCCGCTCAGCGGGGAGTCTGCTTCTCCCTCTCCCACTGCTCCTCCCTCCCTCTGCTCCTCCCCACCACTTGTGTGCACTCTCTCTCAAACAAAAATCTTTAAATAAAAATTTCTTAAAAAAGTAAAGAGTAGAGGTCATAGTGTCCGTTCATCTTCCAGCCTTGAGCTGAATATTTAGGATATGGGGAAAGCACCCTGTGGCCATGGTGGAGCCTGCATCTCTGCTGCTTTGTTGAGTCCTTTGGGTTTGGTTCCCAGAAGCCTGGGCAGAAACTGCTCTCGCAGAGGAGATGGTAGCCCTAGTGAGTATCTGAACAGGGCCCCTGTTCACACTCAGTGTGCGGCCCTGAGCCTAGGGTGCCTGTTGGGGCTACCTGCCCGGTTCCCATTGAGGTAACGGGTAAATTGGTGCAGGGAAGGGCTTTCAAGTGGTGGCGTGGATGGAGGCATAACCAGCTGTCCCAGGAAGTGGATTTCACGTTGTGAATTGTGCTGTACTTGGTAACCGCTGAGATTAGTGATCAAGTGCAGGGCGTCCCAGGAGCAGAGCTAGGTTCATCCCAGCGTTACTCATTATTTCATACAGTACCCAGTAAGCACTCAATAAATGGTAGATAACTTGTCTAGAAAAAACGTAAAGTTGTGTAGAAAGTAAAATAATATCCAAGAATGATTTCTCACTTTGAAGAAATGCAGTTTGGATGTAAATATTTGTCATTATTCTTAGAACCGCAGTATTTTTTTAATTGAAATGTTGATGTTAACTTTTTATTAAAATGCATAATGGATTAGCTGATTTAGGATATTTGATATAAGAACAAATCAAAACGTCACTTCATACTTACGACCTTTCTGTCCTGACATTTGGTAAGTTTCTTGTGATGTCAGAAGACTCAAATCCACTTTGTCTTTTGGTTCTTGGGACTGGCTTTATTACATCCAGAGCCGCAGTAAACTGGGCAGCACTAGACTTCCATGGGTAGGTGGTGATATTTCTACAAATACCCTCTGTTTACGTAAAATCACTCCCCTTATCCCTTTTGGATTTGCTTGACTATCATGAAGGAGCAAAATGAGATTGTTAAATGGAAGTTCCCACTTCAAGGTCTTTTTGACCATTTGTCCAGATATAGCATACCGTGAACGACCGTCCCAAGCCAGACTTTCTAGATCCCATTGCGTGTAAAGCTCTCTGTGTCCCACAGTTTGGAATCAAGTGTGTTTCTGCTCTGTGAGAACTAATGTTCTGGTTGGGAAAAGGGCACAGGAGAAATGGCGGGACTGGTAATGGTCCTCTGTCTCTCAAATGTCCAGTACATTACACCAGCACGGTTCGCGAGCGCCTTCGTGTGCCAGTCCCCGTACTCCGGAGCGGCTGTGTGCTCAAGAACTGGATTTGAAATGGACCTTTCAGAGGTGGTAGGAAAGGTGTGAAACGTATTCCAGCCCCCATGTGCTGCCACTTGAAGGGCTGCCCTCCAGAGCGCCAGAAGGCATGTTAGGGGCCAGCAGATGGCCTCTGGTGCGGTGCTGGATGCTCGGGGGAAGGGAGCTTCATCTGGGCATAGGGAAACCAGCCAGAGAGTGGCTGGCACTGGGCGGTGGGGTGCAGAGGGGGTGTAAAGGGTGCGTCCCTTGCCAGCGTGTTGGTGAGCTGAGGGGTGCCCAGGCCCCGGGAGGGAGACAGGGAGCCCCGATACCTTGTGAACCTGTAGTGCTGGGTTAGACTTTGTCACTGCTGAAGTGAGCTTCCCTAGCAGCAGTTTTGGACTCCAGATCTCATTTTTCACCTAGTAGAAAATGCCCACTGAGGAGTGTTCCAAACTGTGTGCTTCGGAGCATGCTGAGTGTGCCATTTCCGTGTGCTGGGCCAGCAGTGTGCTGGTCTGTTGACGGGACATTGGCATGACCCCGCGTCACATGCCGTCCTTTACTCCACCCCCAGTGACTCCTGGTCCTTGTCCAGGTCCTTACCAGCTGTGGCGTGTCCTTTCACAACTTGGACAGACACTCTGCCTCGAGAGGGAGGGGTTTCTGTTTAAATGGAGGATGGGAATGTGAATGTCTGAATGATTTGGGTGCCTGGAAGCATGACAGACTCAGTGTCATTACATTCATCATCATCACCTTTAAGCCCAAGACTAACGGTAATTGTGGTGAAGAAACGAGTGAACGCCAGATTTTTTGCTCAGTCTGGAGGAAGACTTCAGAACCCACTTCCTGGGACGGTTATTGACGTAGAAGTTACCAGACCAGAATGGTAAGTCCTGTGCGGTTACATGAAGATTGTTTTCTGCTTTATCAACTTCAACACATTTATTCTTTCTTCTCTTTCTGATGAATACTAAAGTCTTCAGTTAGTTTGATCCCATACTGCTACTGAAGCCTATGATTTGTTCATGTCTGAACTGGTAAAGCGGTTTCTCTGCAGGGTTCTTTGGGGGAAGAGGGTTATTGTCTGTGGTACTAATTATACATGCAGAGGGTAAGAACTGCTGCTGTAGGTTGCTTTTGTATGTTTTTAACATGTAACCTTCTCCTCAGATTGTTGTTCCCTAGTAAACACTTTTAGATCTGAAATGCTTTGTCGTCGCCCAGAGGTCAAAAAGTTGCATTTGAAACACAACTGCAGATAAGGGGCTTCTGAGTAGACAAAACTGTTTACGTAACTCGGAGCTACACTTTGCCATAGGAGAGCCAGCTAGCCAGGACATCCACGGGCACAGGGGGCCACGGGGTGATGCTGTTCGCACCCAGGGCTGCAGCTGTCACGTGCTGAAGCTTGCTGGCCTCTCGCAAACTCTTCTGTGGTGTGAGGTCTAAGGTGCTGTAAATCGTGCACGTGGCGGCTCGTCGGTCAGTCTGGGTTGACGCCATCCTCAGGAGAGTGCACTGTTAGGACCACTCCTCTTCTTCAGTGTGATGGAGCTTTTGAAAAGGCGGCTTTAATCAGGGTAAAGTGCGGGCTGCGGTGCAAAGCCACTAATGTGGAACGCCCTTCCTGCGCAGACCTTGGGTGAATGAGGCTTCCCTACGCTAACTTCATGTAGATAAACGATAGTACAGATTTTTAGTTCTCTTGAATCAGTTGTGTTAGCGACAGGGAATGGGAATTCCCATGTTGAGATGCGTTATCTGGGATTTCTGTCTTTTTCTCAGGCAGGGGTTAGTTATGGCAGTGCTTCGGAAGGATGCTACTCGGGGGCGGGGGGGAATCAGCTGAGGGAGACCGAGTGGCTGAGATACTACCGTAGTGAGTTCCTTTCCTGCAGGACCTTCTAACCGGTCAGAGTGACCCCACCGCGCTCCCTACTAACACTCCTCCTGGTCTGCTCACCGCAGCTCAGGGCTAGCGTTGACCTGGAGACAGCTGACGGAAACGGACTGGGTAAAACCCAAGTTGAATTATCAAGTGTGGGAACATTTCATTACTTCTTACCGGCTGCTGTTTAGAACTTAGCTGCCGAGGCTCTGCCTGCGTCAGGAGAAGCTCCCCTCTAGGGCTGCAGTCCCGTTAGCTGCCAGCACTCTGGACGCCAATGTGCTTGATCAGGGAACTAAGACTCGGACTCCGACTCTGTTGTGAGTTCTCTGCAGTTGTAGGGCAAGTGGTTTCGTGTGTCTGAAACCCTTCTGCTTCTAAAACACTAATAATCTGTTGTAGACCAACCGTGGTGTTTTGATTTGTCTAGTTTCAGTGAACCTAGCAAGTTGCACGGGTAATTTCCTTATAGCTTTATTAGGTCAGGTGACCGTATCTCTGGATCAGTGTGTTCCCTGCTACCCAGACAGTGGGAAAACGGATGTCCTGTTCCTCTGTTTGCAGTCCTCTTTGTGTCTGCTTTACCATTTGGGTCCTGCACTAGTTCTCTTTCTGTCCCTGGGGGTTCTCAAGTCCTCTGAGAACCTGCTTTGCGTCCTTAATGATTAAAGTGAAGTATGTTTTTGTTAAGTAACAGTGGGAACAGCAACAGGGGGAAGGTTCTGTGGTAAAAGCATGTCTTGGGAACGACAGTGCCTGAAACAAGAGCTGCTCCAACTTTCCTCGCTGCTGCTGCCCTCCAGGACCTCTGTGCACCCCAGCGTACCCTGCGGGGCGCAGGCCGCCAGCCGCGCGTGGCTTGAGGATACCACTGTGACTGGCAGCCCGAGCACATATTGAATGCCCTAGGGCATCAGTGACATGTATTTAAAATCTAAAGAGTAGTGGTTTCTGAAACGTCGGTCACACAGGCATTCCAGAATTGTCCATGAGCAGCAAGTGGTCTGGACTTGAAGGAAGCACATTTCATTCTGAAGAGGCTAGCTTCCATTAGAATACGGGATCTTTTCACTGTAAGAAACGGGACCCGTGCGAACTTCCGCTTTCAGACAGATAAGCCTCCCTTCCATGTGGCTTTTCTCTTGGAATTCCAGGTATGATTTTTTTATCGTGAGCCAGGCAGTGAGAAGTGGCAGTGTCTCCCCGACGCACTATAACGTCATCTACGACAGCAGTGGCCTGAAGCCAGACCACATTCAGAGGCTCACGTACAAGCTGTGTCACGTCTACTATAACTGGCCAGTAAGTGTGCCTCCCTGGGGACCTGGGCTCACGTCTGTGAGCTTCGCTTTTCAGAACAGGAGTTGCTCTGTTTTCAGAGGCTTTTCTAGTGAATACTGAGGGGAGTGATGGAGGAGAGTAACAGCTCTGTGTTTCTTCCACTCAAGGGCGTCATTCGCGTCCCTGCTCCTTGCCAGTACGCCCACAAGCTGGCTTTCCTCGTGGGCCAGAGCATCCACAGGGAGCCCAACCTGTCCCTGTCCAACCGCCTCTACTACCTCTGACCCGCGGGACGAGACGACGTGCAGCCGTTCCTTCGTTTGACCTCGTAGCTTCGGGGGTTTTTTTAAGCTTTTATTTTTTTTTTTTAGCTGTTTATCTTTCTAGATATGAAACTTGGGAAGGGAATTAGGAGATTTGGAGTCTCGTTTGTAGCATTGCTGCTGTGACTGGCTTATAGGTAAAAATTAAAATTTTATATTTTATCTTGGCTTCTCAAATACGTTGAGAATTTTTTGTTTTGAAAAAATGTGGATAAGGTACTTTGTATTATAAACTATTTGAAAACTGAGGATTTACTTGAAAGTACGTTCAGGAGTGAGCAAGTCCTACTTTGTAAACCTACATTAATTCATCTTTTTGAAATATTTTTAATTTAAAGGAGAGAAAGGCGTAAAGTGGGAAGCTCACTACAGCTGTAAGGTCGGGTTTTATTTGGGTATCTGATCTATTTTAAAGATAAAAAGCTGCCATTGAATAACCTGTACAAGGTATGGGAACGGTAGGAGGCTATGGAGAAGTAGGCTAATTTTTTTATTTCATTTTGGGGCTAGGTGGTTTGGGGGTTAAAAGAAGATGGTTCAAAAGTTTTAAATTTCTGTCCAAAGAAACATTTTAAGACTCTTTGACAAAAGAGGCCAGTAATCTATATTAACGTTACTATTTATTTTGTTTGCAACGGGGACATCCTTCTACTTGTTATAAAATAAAATTGGATTCTCACCTTATTCACTAACGGTGTAGTTTGTTTCTACTGAAAACGTGTGCATTTTCTTTCCATTTAATGCATTTTTTTAAATGCTGGAGAGCGTACTCTGTCACAAGGATGCAGTTCCATTTATAAAAGCTAGATTGGCCTCACTTTTGAAGTTCAGTGTCCGGAGCTGCCTGCTGCAGCATTTAGGACAAGAATGGCAAGTGGCCGGGATGTTGAGGATCGCAGTTATTTACAGGGACGGAGTTGTAGGAATTTTCAGGAAATTTTGCAAAGAGCTGGCTTGCAGTTAATGAGTAAAACTGTACTTTGAGAACCCCTTTAAGCCCTGCGTGTGCCCATTAGTGCTCCAACATAAACCCCTCTCGTCTTAGCAGCGTTATTAACATGAATGAAAACCGTTTTATTTTCCTTTTAGTTCTTCAAGCTAATAACTGTGGTTAACATTGCCGTTGGCTATTAGCCCAGGTTCCTTAACCTACTTGGCTGTAAACACGAGAAGAAAAGGAACAGAAGAGTGCCAGAGACCAGATGCCGTGACGGAAGTTGCTCGGGGCTGTCCCGCTGAGAAGGAAGGGGTATGAGGAGGTCTACCACAGCCGTGGAAGACGGGCTTGGGGTGTTTTGTAGGTACAGATTTGTAGAGCTAGTCAGGAACTTTTAAGTCCTTGAAGTGCCATTCCTAGCAGGTTTTAATGTCTTTAAAACCATGAAGAATTGGTAAATGTAATCTGGAAAAGTTACAGTAGTCAAGAGACCCTCACTCAAGTCAAAGACTTGGCTGTGAGGGACAGAAAACCTGCTCAAATGAGTTTCAGCCAAAGGGGTTATGGATTGACTTGCTCCTTCCCTCTGAGGCAGTGTTCCCGGATTGAATCTGTTCAGCATCACTCCGTTTGCTTTTGTAGTAACAGTGAGCTCTGGGCCTGTGCCAGACGCAGAATCAGAACTTCTCGGGAAGATACCAGCCGAACCGTCCCTTAGACATGTCCTACATCGTTTTTCTGGGAATTTGGGCAAATGCCAGCTGAGAAGACATCTAGAGTGTTGAGAGGGTATGGGGGCTCTCTCTCGGTTCTGCCTTCTTCTGCGTTGTTTTTGACTGATGGGCACAGAGTCTAGGTTTAGGTGTCCACCTCACCCCCTTGGAAAGAACACCCTGGCGGTCTACACCTCCTGGAACCAGAGGGGTGCGTTACCCGGATAGGTCGAGTCTGGCTCATGCGCAGGTGGTAGGGTGCCCGTGTGGGCATGGGTGAAAGAACAGCTCCCTGCAGGGACATCCGGGGGGGGCCACACCCAGAAGACGGCACAGGGCGGTCAGCTCTTGGATGCCCATGGCGGCTGCATCCGGCCCCAGAGAGAGCAGAGCACCCATGCGGAGTCCGCTGCAGAGCTTTCAAGCAACAGAGCAGAACGGACTGAACTAGAAATGCGCACGAGTTCTATCCCAGAAGGCTCTTCCTTCCCAGCCTGAGCCCTCGGCCTCAGAAGTCCCTGAGGTTTGGTGGGGGCTCTGCAGCTGTGCCCCACAGTGGGGCTGGGGTGGGGGGCGGACACAGGCTCTCCCCTCACCCGTCTGAGAGCGTGTTCTAGTTCATGGATGGTGGCATTTCCTGGAGCGCATGGCTACTTGCTGCGGGCATTCTGGAGTTTCTGTTCACCGTGTCCCATAGTCTGTGTTCCAGCAGCGAAGGCAACCTGATGCTGTGGCACAAATCTTCAGATTATATATCAAGGTTTGATTCAAGTTCACAGAACTGGTGGTATCCTCCTCCAAACACAGGATTTCAAGGGCTAGGTACAGCTCTGGTTGTGTACTGTTCCAGCCCAGTTCCCGAAAAATCCAGGCTGATGACTAGAGATTGTAAAATTTTCAAGGGATTGTGTCTGCCAAGAGCCCCCTGGCTTTGTGGTGAGAGGGACCCCCCCCACCGAGGTTACCCAGAGCCTGCAGCATCCCCCCAACCTGCCCCTGGACGCAGCCGGGACCACTGGGACCACCAGCAGGCAGCTTAGGGCCCCTGTCCCCCTCCTCTTTCAGACTTGGATAGGACCTCTGGAGATTGCTTTCTCTGACTCCAGCCCTCTCGTCCTCGGTGAGAGGGAGCCTCTCGCCGGGCCCTCTGGAATTCATGGTCCTGTTCCAGCCCCTTGTTTGGCCAGCTTCTGTGCCTTCTGGACATGCCTTAGCTTTCTCCCAGGACACTTCCTGTCAGGGTCAAGCGGGGCAGGTATCCCACACTTTGTCTGCCCCCCCCCCCTTGTAGGCATTTCGTACCCCTGGGCTCAGACCCGGTGGGGACTTCAGCTCCTAGCTTGCTCATATCATGCAGTGACAGGGCAAAAACACCACTGCAGGGCAGCATTGTCCTACTGGTCTGTCCCCTGCGCCCCACAGCCCTGCTTCACGGTTGCTGTAACCACGATCACGGGCCCTGAACGCTGCTCCGCAGGCTGCACGTCCCGGTTTTGCACCCCGCCACTCCTAGAGGTCTCCCCGGCTCCCCTCCAGACCCTGCAGTGCCCCAGCCGCGCTCCCTGTCCTCTCCGGACGCGGCGCTCGGCTGCGCGACTTCTCAAGCACCCGAGAGAACATCAGCCGAGCGGCCAGAGGATGGCCACATCCATTGCTCTGGATTCGTGATTCTGGAACGCTGTGCTGCTGAGCCTCCCCCCAGCCACCTGTGCACAAGACAGCCCGTTACTCAGGGACGTTGCTCGATTTTTTCCTTATTCAGACCTGGCCGTGTCTTTCCCATCCTAAAAAACAGGACTTTGGGTCCCCTCTTGTACCCCACAGCTGCTTTCTCACTTTCCCCTGGTGGAAGGCAGAGGAGGGTCCGTAAGGCATCCTCCGGACTGAGAAGACCCTTCAGTAGCCACAGACAAGCCGCTCCGAGCCGTCGACCCAGAGTTCTGCAGGGTGACTCACGGCGGGGCTTTGCAGGGCTCCACGCAGCGCCCACGGCCTGGGCTGCCACCCCCAGCTGTGACGGTGGTGGGCGGGGGGGGGGGGAGATCCCAGGCCCGAGGGAGACCAGGCGGGGCGGAGGGTTGCCAGCGCTCCTGCCCTGGGCATCGGCGGCATCGTGGCTGTTCTCGCGGGGAGCCGGCCGGCAGCCCCAGGGGCCCACAGCCTACAACGGCAAGGCCGGCAGCAGTCCCGGGCCTCAGCCCCGCGGAGGCCTGTGCGTCTGCGGAAACTTCTTCTAAGGACTTTCACAGTGAGCCCTTCGTAGTCTTTAAAGGCTAGGAGCCCAGCCAGATGCTTGCCATCACACTCTCTTGTGGGTTCCTTCCTTCTTGAGGTCCCCCGATGTCTTACTGAACCGATGCGAGTAACTGGAATGGGTCTCCCACTGTGTCCTTGCCGCCAGCCCCGGCCTCAGCCTCCTGGACATGAGCCTACACGGAGCTCCCCGCTCTCGTCCGGCTAGCACCCCGGGGCCTGGACTGGTCTAACCACCAGGGTCACCCGTAAGAAAGCCTCGGGGATGAGCACCCTGACCCCGCTGGCTTCTCAACCGAGGCATCTACAGCTCCTCATCTCGGCGCTGATGGGGAATGAAAGGTCTCCGGTCAACCAGCAAAAGCGTGTAACGCTTCTACCGTGTTAGGGGTTGGGAAGGTTGGTACCGTACTCAGCCCAAGCTGATGCTCAGAAACGGTCCGGACTCGCCCTGCCCTCGGCTCTTGCCGCTCTGACCTCCCAGCCTCCTGACCCCACGCCTGTAACGACGTGGCGCTTGTGACGGAGGACTCCCAAGTCCTGAGCCCGAGTTCACCTGCCCTGGTGAGATCCAGATCCTGAACATCCACGCCCACAACGTACTCAGTAACGGGCGACACACACGCTAGAGAAGAGCGGGCACGAAGCCTGCCCCTCCACAGAGACTGATTTGTCTAACCTTGACTTGGCACCCATGACCATCAGTGGTCTCTTCCTCCCCCACATTTCAAGAGGTTTCCGGGGGTGAGTGTGTGTTCAGCCTCACTGTCAGAGCCAGTCTGTCTGTCTGTCGGTGCGAGACCAATGACTGCTTCATTCTGCAGGGGCCCTCCGTCCAGTCACCGCCTGTGCACAGGCTGGAGGGCCACTGTGTCCCCAGGGGCAGGCGCCCACCCCTGCCGTTCCCCCTTCAGCGGAGGGGGCGCTCGGCGATGCGTCGGGCTTGTTTGAGCCTTCAAGGGAATAAAGCCCCTCCCCTTAGGCAACAGCTCCCGTAGGCTTAGCAAGACCGAACTGGGTGGTTCACATTCTCTGTCGGGGCCCCAAATTTAGATCCGTCCACAGCCATGTACCAGAGACCCCGGGGGGCCCCCTTTCTGCCATTTGATGGGCAGCAGAAGCCTGCGTTACTCCGTATTTTTCAACCCGTCTATTTCCCTCATGGCGCAGGCTTTCCATTTGTCAGGCGAGCCTCCCCTGGGCACGCTGGTCCTCGGGGCAAGGACAGCCGCCAGGGTCCCACGCCACCGCCTGGCCTGCGGCTGACGAAGATGGGTCTTTCCTGCCACAGGGGAGCCGGTGCTCATCCCGGCCTCCCAGCACCTGGCGGGAGTGCCACCTTGCCAGTCGGTGCCACCAGCCACGGCCGGGGGTGCTCAGCCACGGCCGCAGCACAGGATGAGCAGGGACTCGGGCCATTTTTGACACCTCAGACCCTTGTAACATAATACGGTTGCCCCGGTACCCCGTGTCCTGACGCCCGAGCTGCCATGCGCCTTGGCCCTCTGCTTAGAGCGGCTCCTTAGCGGCCCCAGTTCACGGACAGCGGGCTCCCGCCATGGACCTCGGGCTCCCCCACAGTAGGCTCCATCAGTTCCGTGGACAATGGGCTTCCCCACAGACAAGCTCCCCTCGCGGACCACTGCCTCCTCCCCATTGGACAACAGGCTCCCCCGCCACGGACAGAGGGCTCCTCCCCACGGACAGTCCGCTCCACCAATTCCACGCCCAGCAGGCTCCCCCCATGGACAGCGGGCTCCCCCCACGGACAGTATGCTCCACCAATTCCATGGACAACGGGCTCCCCCCAG
>NW_023270436.1:2023159-2039302 GCF_011800145.1 Mirounga leonina | reverse complement strand
ACCACGGACAACGGGCTCCCCCCACGGACAGTACGCTCCACCAATTCCACAGACAACAGGCTCTCCCCCCACGGACAACGGGCTCCCCCCACGGACAGTACGCTCCACCAATTCCACAGACAACAGGCTCTCCCCCCACGGACAGTGGGCTCCCCCCACGGACAGTACGCTCCACCAATTCCACAGACAGTGGGCTCCCCCCACGGACAGTCCTCTCCACCAATTCCACGGACAACGGGCTCCCCCCACGGACAGTACATTCCACCAATTCCACGGACAATAGGCTCCCCCCATGGACAGTACACTCCACCAATTCCACGGACAGCGGGCTCCCCCCCACAGACAGTCGGCTCCCCCATGGACAGTACATTCCATCAATTCCATGCACAGCGAGCTCCCCCTGCCACGGACAGCAGGCTCCCCCCACAGACAGTACCCTTCACCAATTCCACAGGCAACAGGCTCCCCCCTATGGAGAGTACGCTCCACCAGTTCCACGGACAACGGGCTCCCCCCACGGACAGTACGCTCCACCAATTCCACAGACAACAGGCTCTCCCCCCACAGACAGTGGGCTCCCCCCACGGACAGTACACTCCACCAATTCCACAGACAACGGGCTCCCCCCTATGCACAGAGGGCTCCCCCCATGGACACTATGCTCCACCAATTCCACGGACAAGAGGCTCCCCCACCCATGGACAGCGGGCTCCCCCCACGGGCAGGGGACTCCCCCGCAGGAACAGTGAGCTCTCCCCCCCGTGGCCCCCTTGCCCATCCAGGCTTCTGTGGTTTCGGCCTCCTGCCGACCTGGGCAACTGTGACAAGGTGGGTGGAGGTCAGTAACGTACCCTCCAGAGCAGGAAACACAAGCCAGCCAGTCTGCGGCTCAGTCCCATTCGGGGTAACTTACGGCAGCGGGCGACCCAGGACGCTCCAGCGACTCTCCGCGCAGGGCAGGGCAGGGCGGGCCTCGCCCCACAGCTTTTACAGAGCGAGGGGCCTGGCGGTGAGGTCACACGCTAGTTATCTCGAGGGGCAACACCTGTGCCCCGGAGGGAGCCCCAGGTGGAGGCTGTGGACGGAGTCAGTGTTACGCCCCCTTAAAGCAAAAGACCTGTATTGCCCCCAACGGCTTTCCTCCCACAATCCGTGCTCTTTCGGAGCTCCCCCCGACCCCCGTGGCGCTAACTGGTCAGCTCCTAGCCCTCGTCAGTGACCCTGTGGGCAAAATCTCCTGGAAAGGCTTCCTGTGCCTGGATGCTAGGACGCCGTCCTCCGTTGCCCCCTCTGCCCCGCTGTGACTTCTTCTCTGTGCCGCCCGATTCCACGCTGGAGCGCCTCTAGGGTCTCCCCGCTTTTTGCTCGACCCCCTTGGTGATTCCGTTCGGTCCCACGGCTCTTTTCTATGGACGTGTTTCCCGGCCTGACCTACTTTTATCCCCCTTCTCCACCCAGGAGCCCCAACTTAAATCAATTTCATTGAGTTATAATTTACATATCAGCAAATCCAATTGCATGAGTTTTGACAAATGCATACACTCCTGTGTCTCCGCCTCCATCAGATTTAGAAAAATACCTATTCTCTCCTTCCCACAGGTTCCTTCTTTCTCCTCTGCAAACAGTCCTTCCTCCCACCTTGTCCCCAAGCAACCAATGATCTGCCTTCCACCTACTCTGGAATTTCATGAAAATGAGATCCCATAGCGTGTGTTCCTTTGTGTCTGGTGTCTTCTGCCGGGACAGACCGTGTTTCGAAGACTCATGCATGTGACTGTGTGTATTTGCCAAGCTGCGTTCCTCTGCCTGGTTGCATTTCATGTTTAGTCGTCAAGGGATGGATATTTGGGGTGTTTTGCCTTTGGGCCTATTGTAACAAACTGTAAGAAATTTTGCTGGAGCCTTGACGTGGACACGTATTGTTATTTCTCTTGGGTACGTGCGTAGACACGGAGCTGCTCGATCCTAAGCTGATGGCGGTTTCCGCGGTGCGCGTTCCCCTGCCTCTGCCCTGCAAGGCCCGTGAGTCCCAGCTGCTCGTGGCTTCCCCAACGTCTGATGGTGTCGCTCTTTCTCATTTTAATAGAATTTTATGTTAGTTTTGTTAAGATTTTATTTATTTGACACAGAGAGAGAGAGACTGTGAGAGAGGGAACACAAGCAGGGGGAGTGGCAGAGGGAGAAGCAGAATCCCCGCGGAGCAGGGAGCCCGATGCGGGGCTCGATCCCAGGACCCTGAGATCACGACCTGAGCCAAAGGCAGACTGAGCCACCCAGGTGCCCCTTTAATAGAATTTTAAAATTCTAGCTAAAATTAACCCAAATAAGATGACCTCACAGAGCCACCGCAGTGGGTGTATAAGAACATTCTGTTCGGGTTATTATTTGCATGGCCCTGCTGACTAATGATACTGAGCATCTTTTTGTGTGCATCCTGGCCATTTTTACATCTCTTATAAAAAAGCTGTCCAAATCTTTTGCATATTTTTTTTAAAAATTGGTCTTATTGAATGGTAAAATGTCTTTATATATTCTAAATCCAGATCTTTTGTCAGATATACATACTATGAACGTTGCCCCCCAGTTTCTGGCTTGCTGTTTTGTTCTCTTAAGTATCATTCAAAGAGAAAACATTCTCAAATTTTTTTTAAAGATTTTTTTTATTCACTTGAGAGGGAGAGAAAGAGCGAGAGCACAAGAGCAGGGCAGAGGGAGAAGCAGGCTCCCGGCTGAGCAGGGACTCGATCCCAGGACCCTGAGATCATGACCTGAGCTAAAGGCAGATGCTTAACTGACTGAGCCACCCAGGTGCCCCAAGACATTTTTAAATTTGATGAAATCCAATTATCAGGGTTTTTTTTTTTTTCCTTACAGTTTTTGCTTTTTGTGTCTTACTGTGTAAGACATCTCTCTGGCCAAAATTTTCCATTTTCTTCTAGAAGCTTTAGGGTTTCAACCTTTTCACTTAGACCTATGATCTGTTTGAATTTTTGTGTGCCATGTGAGATAAGTGTCAGTTTTCCCCCATAAATAATTAGCTCTTTCTGCAACATTTCCAGAAAACCCCACATTTCTTACCCCTACTGAACTACCTTGGCCCCTTTGCTTTAAATGAACGTGCCACGTATGTATGCATCTACTTCTGGATTCTCTAGTTTGTTCCAGTGACTTAAATGTCCACATCTTACACTAAAACAACACTGTCTTGATAACTGTGGCCTTACAATTCTCAAAATCAGGCAACTGGGAGTCTTTCGACTTTGTTCATCTTTTTCAAAACCGTCTTGGCGATCGTAGATCATTTGCATTTCCGCATCATTTTTTAAATCAGCTCATCAATTTCTAGCAAAAGCCTGTTGGGATGTTGACCGGCATCTCACTGAATCAAGAGATCTACTTGGGGGAAAATCGGAAATTTAACAATATTACATCTTCTAAACCACAAACATATTCTGTATCTCTGTTTAAGAGCCCTTTTATTTCTAAGCAATGTTTTATAAATTTCAGCATACAGGTTTTGCTCATATTTTGTTAAACTTATCCCTAAGTATGTTGTGGTTTTGATACTAATATAACTAATTACCTATATTTTTATTTGATTATTATACCATTTATATTTGTATTTTAGTGCTCGCTTCAGCAGCACATATACTAAAATGTATTTGTATTTTAATTTCTGTTCTGTTCCCTGCTAGTTTGTAGAAATACCCATGATTTGTGTAGGTTGACCTTGTAGCCTGTCACCTTGCCAAATCCACTTCTTAGTCCCAACAGCATTTTGTCGCTGGCTTAGCATTTTCCAAATACAAAATCACGTCATCTGCAAAGACTGTTTCACGCCTTCCTTTCCGAAGCGTATGACTTCTCTTTCCTCATTGGGCTGGTGTTTTAGGATCGGTGTGTGCGATGTTGAACACAATTGGTCAAGTGGATGTCCTTGGCTCGGTTGGATGGAAGGAGGGATACAGTCAGTCTTTCACCATTAGGTATGGTGCTGGCTGCTAATCCTATCAGGTTGAGATAAATCCCTTTCTTTTCCTAGTTTCCTGAACAGGGATCGAATTTTATCCAGTGCTTTCGCTGCATCGAAAGACAGCTTTTGTCTTCTCTTGGTCAAGCGTGTTGATGTTTTCTCAGAAAGTTCAGGCAGCCTTCGTTCCTGGAATGAGCTCCAGCTGGCCACAGTGGAGGTCATCCATTTTATATGTTGCTGGATTTAATCTGCTAATATTTCATTAAGGATTTTTTAAAAATTCACGGTGCTCTTGGTCTGTGGATTTCTTGTAATGTCTTTGTCTAGTTTTGCTGCGGACACTGCTGGCTTCGGGAGTTGGGGCAGTTTTCTTCTCTCTAGAAGTGTATACAGTTGGCATCATGTACTGCGCGAGTGTTCAGTAGTATTCACCAAAACTAAGCCCTCATTATTGCTGCGGGTTTGCCCGCATTTGGGTCTGCCTCCATATTTTGGGAAATTTGTAAATATTTTCAAAAGAATTAGAGAAACATTAGTCCTGGCTACCTTTGCTATTTTTGGGGGGCGGGGGGGAATTGTCATTTTTTTTTGTTTTACCGTGGTAAAGTTTCTGTAAGAAAACGTACCATTTCAACCATCTTTAAACATTGGGTGGCATAAAGGGCATTCACGTTGTCATGTGCACTGTAATTTCTTACATCAGTATTTCTTCAACTGGAATTTATTTTTTCGTAAGACTTTCCGTTTGATCTAGCATTTTTTTTTTACATTAGTTCGTCACTTTATCCATCTTGCCTAACCGAAACTCTGCGCGCCCTGACCTTCCGCCCCGGCCGCGTGGGTTTGGCTGGTTCAGATCGCACGCAGGCACGCGGTCACGCGCGGCACCTGGACCGTAAAGGGGCCAGCGCGAAATAGGACAAATACGGTTCGATTCGTCCCCCGGGCCCCGGCCGTCGGTCTGTGAGTGCTCCTCAGGCCCGAGGAACATCGGTCCCGTCTGCCAGAGCGGGCTGCCACCAGCTGTCACCGGCAGCACGAGGGTGACGGCAGTTGGTGACCAACTCCCGAGTGCTGGTCACCGCCACTACGGAGAAACAGGGAAAGGCAGGGCCATCGAGTTTCCTGGTGCACACGGGAGAAAGGAATCCCGAGAGGCCGCTCTGGTCAGAAGTGTTTCAAACCAAGATACAGAAGAAACGGCATTGTATAAAATAACAAATTTTATTTCTATAAAATGACGCTAACCATACACATGCACGCACGCACACAGTACTGAGCCACACACCGACGAAGTTCCTTTTAATAAATGTACCACACACTAATATATTACAATTTACAAGAGAGTTTTTGAAGACACAATGGGAAAAGCTTGGTCATTCATTTATAAACCTTCCATAAATTACAAAAGAAAGGCAGTCTGAAAAGTATGTATAAAGAGTAAAAACAATTTACAAGTGGACAAGAATTACAAAACAGTAAGCAATCCCATACGCCAGCCGGCAGCTCTGTGAGCCTCTTGTTCGAGGGCCCGTGGGGAGCCCGGGGTGGAGCCGTGTGGACGGACCGAGCTTAGGAGGGGGTGTGGGGGGGTGCCTCGTGGGGGCCGCTTCGTGCATGCGCGCCGCGGGCCGGCTGTGGGTGGCGTGGGACAAATAATGGAAGAGGCGATAGCCACACGCCACCAAAGGGGACGCTGGAAGCCAGGAGCGGTTCTCAGCTTTCTGGCGGGTTGGAGGAGCAGTAACTTCTCCAAACAAAGTGACTTTCTCACTCTTTTTTTTTTTTTTGAATGATCTGAGTAAGTAAACATTTTCTGTGCGTTGCCCGGCTCGCTGTGGAAAGGCGAAAAGCCAGGGCGTCCAAATGCACGGCCCGCACAAGTGACTGCAGAGCGCTGTGTGGGGGGTGAGGAGCACTGAATGCACGACACGTACAAAGTTACACGTAGTTTTTATTGGACAGTACAGACCGTTGTGCGTAAGGCAGAACATCAAGGCGGTTAAACTAGGAACTTCAAGACCAGAGTTAAAGAGACTGATGCGTCATGAGGCAAGCATTTCGAGAAGGGGTCGAGTTGGAAACCATTGCTTTAAGGGCGGATGACAAATGCACAGAGGCTGGGACCCCAGGTGGGGAGCGAGCCCCTGGCCCCTGGGCGCTCGGGAGAGCCCGCCTCCCGTCAGGCCGCGGGCCAGAGCGGTTGGCACGGAGGCTGGGAGGGGGCACCAGCCGCTCTTTGTCCTCGCCGTTGGCTTAAAGTGGACGGCAGTGCAAAGAGCACTTCTCTCCTGGTGTCAGGGGAGAAGAGTGTGTTTTTAGGAAGTACTTGAGTCATTGAAAGCCCTAGTTTGGAATCAAAGAGAATGACATGGATTGGGGAGTCGTCCAGAAGCACATGGTCATTTCACTGCACCCAGCTTTTTCAGCAGTTTCTTGCCTTTGGAAAGCAGCCCCTTTTTCTTTTTCGAGGACATTTCCCTGCCTCTCCCAGGACTACCAGTACCCATAGATGACGGAGGTGACCCCGAATGGAGATGGGCTGTGGGGGATGGCGCTCTCCTTGCTGTACCTGAACCCTCGGGAGGAACCTAGTAGGTACAGTGCGACAGTTTATTGAGTGCGTGAGCGCCAACAACATCCATCCGCTGGTAACACCGCACGGCCCCGTCCCCCGCCAGGAAAGGTAAGGGCTGGCTCGTGTCTTCCTTGGGGGTTAAAGGATGCCACGAGCGCGCGCGCCCCCCCACCCCCACCCCACAGCGGCCCTACGAGGGGGGGGGTCTAGCCATCCACGTTTGGTCTGCGGTTTCTTTGTCTTCAGGGGAGGGGGAGGCCATTGCTTTGGCCAAACAAGGCCAGGTAATCATTTGCTTTGTAAATTAAGAGCCAAAGCGGAGGGGTGGGGGCGGGGTGGGGAGCAGAAGTCACTTTAAATTAGGTTACGGTGAAACTGGCCGAGTGCCGTCAGTAATCTTAAAAGCAAAGGTTCTTAAAGGGGACTTGTGGGTCTGAAAGCGACTGGGGTAGAGGAAGTGCTGATCTCGCCGCGTGCATTCCTGGGGAAGTTAGTACCCTAGAGCGATGGCATACACCGGTTGAAAGAAAAAAAAACTAAAATGAACCTCAATCGCAATCAAAGGAAGCTTAAAGGCCCCTACTGCGTGCTTTCCTCCCTGCCCGGGGGGCTGGACGTGAATTTCTGCCAGCAGAGCGGCACATGGTTCCTCGGCCTACGGGCTCCCCGGCGGCTCGGACGCGCGCCTGAGGGCCCAGCACCCTGTCCTGCACCCCCCACCTCTCCACGCAAAGCCCTGCCTCACTCGAGTGTTCGGGAGCCAGCAGGCGCAGGAGAGGAGCCAAGGGCTTCGAGCTGGCTTGGATTCAGAATCAAGGTCTAGTTCCAATGGAAGACACCTAGTAAAGCATCCCAAGTACAGCTGAAGGTACCGTCCGCTCCGTCTAACGCCATCGCTGCAGCTGCATGGCTCCTCACACCTACTATGCATTGGTGCCCCCACGGTGGGCCTGGCCGCGAAGGCCGGCGCCCCGGACGCGGGCTTGTGCTTTGAGGAGGGAGCCTGCGCTCTCTGGAGACAGAGGCGCGGACCTGGACCTGACAGACCGCTCACCGGTCGGGGTCAAGGCCGCAGGGGGCCTGTCAGAGCCAACCCTGCATCGCCCCCTGCTCGCTACTCATCTGCTCGACCTCCTGTGTTTTTAGAGGAAGATTTCCTAGAGTAAACATAGTGGTTCAGGTTGTGCTTTTTTCCAAGAGTGGTTAACAATGCAATATGCAGCTTTAGTGACGAGGAGACCCTGCAACGCTCTCTACGTAAACAAACAAGTAGCCTCTTAAGAAATATGTTCCCAATGTTGGCCTTCGAAATATTCTCTATGTAGATAGTAGGAAATGAGGAGTAAAGATGACGATTTGACTACAAAGTCAGTTGCTTCACAACTGAGACCGAGTAATAGCCTACTATTTCAGGCCCAGTGGTGTTTTGAGACATATTTCTTTTCGTTTTTGGTTTTGTTTTTAACGCCCACAGCGAAGCCTTGCGTCGCCCGCACTAGTCCGCTAGGGCCGCGGACAGGGCTATGTGTACGGGTATCTTCAGGTGCTCACTTACGTGAAGGCTACAGTGCCTGATTAAGGTGTGAAATGAACACTCTTCTTCTGTTTCCAAGCAGATGAGCAAAGAAATAAAAATATATATATATAAAAATATAATATATAAAAACTGGCAGTGATGAAATAAAATAAAAATGAGACACTAAACATGAATGTCATCCACTAGTTAATTATGCTGGAGGAGGTCTCTGGTCTTTGCTAAGAGGACTGAAATCCTAGCAGGGCAAACGAACGAAGGACTAGCCATCCCCTTCACTCTCACCCCAGCTGGAATGTGCGTCTACCGGGCAGGATGGGGACTCCCTTTGTGAGGAAAGGCGGATGGGTTAGAATCGAGAGGGGCAGGTTTTGTGAAATAAATAAGCAAAAGTGAGAATGCTTAGGCACAAGCCCCAGGGAAGGGCAGAGAGAAAAATTCAGGGCATGGGCTTTTCGGCCCAAGATGCAAACCTATCCACGCGAGGGCTGTGTGAGAGCGAGCGTGGCCGGGGGGGGGGGGGGGGGCGGGGGGGGGGGGGCGGGGGGGCGGGGGGCGTCTGCTTACCCGTTTTGCCTTGGAGCGCGTTGGCGCGTCTCGGGGGTAGTGGCCAGGTGCATCAGAGAGATAGACTTCCACGTCATCAGGCACTTCTTCCAGGAAGTTTGAAGGTACAAGGCCTTTCTGCCCGTTCAGTTCCCCCTAAAAACACAGCAGAATGAGTTACTCGATTTTCCCAAAACCTCCTTCTTGCTCTCACCACAGGAGCAGAGCTCTGGGGAGGGCTGCCTGCCGGGTCTGTTCTGGTTCAAACGTGGGAGAACTCAGAGGGACTCCAGTGTCTCCAAACTACCCTGATCCGGACAGTGACCGTGGGACGCGTTCGAGGGGCAGAGTCCCGTCCCCGAGGTCTGCACCTGGCCTGTCTGGGGTGGAGCTGAGGAAGGTCTGTTCTGGCCAGTGGGCTCAGGCAGCTCCCAGGAACCAGTCCTCGGGACCACCCCATGTAGTGGCCGTTGACCCCCTGGCTGACCTCAGCATCCCTGGGGGGCTTTTAAAGACACCACTTGAGCAGATGCACCGATCCAGACAGACTGACCCCCTCCCGAGGCCAACATGTGGTCCAGCGTGCAGGCCAGGTGCAGAGCTATGCATCCGTCTCGTGCACAACCACATTCTCACCATAAAAATGCAAACAATGTGGGGGACATGAAAGTGTCCGTTGACACCTCCCCAGAGAGGATACTGCTTCAGGTCTGTCTGTTCCCTTCCAGAACTTTCTCTCACATCTCTACGCAGGTACATAGTTAAGGTCACCGTCCACAGGACATTTGGACCGAGCGGGTCACGGCCACCATGTCACTTCCTCCCCACCGCCCCCAATGCCCACCTGCCCCATCAGTGCAAGTCCCAGACTGGCTGGCCCCAGACTACATGGGAGTCTGTTGTTCTGTTTTCAAGTCCAAGAAATAACAGCATGAGATGCGCAGCCTACTCCCTGATTAGAAACTGCCGCCAAGGACAGCACCACCAGGGTGAAGAGTGAACCTACGGGATGGATGGAAGAATGTTCGCAAGCTACCTATCTAAGAAGGGGTCGTGTCCAGAACACATCGAGAGCTCAACACAAGAACCTGATTAAACAATGGGCAAAGGATCTGTATCGCTATTTCTCCCCCAAAAAGACACACAGACGGCCAACAAGTACATGGAAAGATGGTCAACATGAATTAACGAACATCTTAGGGAAATGTAAACCAGAATCACCAGATACCACCTCACATCTGTTAGGACGTCTACCACAGAACACAAACAAACAAACAAAAATTTAAAAAAACCACAGACAAAATATTGCTGAAAATAGGGAGGAATTGGAGCCTTGTGCACCTGCTGGGGGGGATGAGAAGTGGGGCGCTGCTGAGGGCAAAACGATCCAGTGGCTCCTCAAAAAGTTAAACCCAGAGTTACCATCCGACCCAGCAATTTCACTCCTGGGTCGAAACCCAAAAGACTTGGAAGCAGGGTCCAAGGGACCTGTTTGCACACCATGTTCATCACTGTGTTACTCGCAGGGGCCAAGTGTCCATTGATGGGCAAACAGGTAACTAAACCATGTGCACCCAGCGTGGAGTTATTTTCGGCCTCCCAAGGAAGGAGAGGGTGACCCGCGCTACGATGCTGCGCTCAGTGAGGTAAGGCAGGCGTGAGAAAAGTCCGTGTGTGTGAGGCCCGGAGAGCAGGTGGATTCATGGGGACGGAGAGGAGATGGGGGGCCAGGGACGCGAGGGGTAAAGGGTGACTGGTGTTTACTGGGGATGGAGTTTCAGGGTGGCAAGCGGGGAGGAGTCCTGGAGGCAGACGGTGGCGACTTCACGACAACGTGAATGTATCACCACCGCACTGTGCACGTAGAAATGATGAAGAATGTGTATTTCATCACAATTAAAAATAAAAACTGATTTAAAAAAAGAGGCAGCCCCAGGTACCTCCCACCTCTTCCCAGCAAGAATCCCCTCTGAGCCCAATACGCACGCGCCGGATCTGGCCACCCGTCCTCTCTTCGACCCGGGAGTCCCCGTCCCCGTTCTCCTTCCTCGCCCTCCTCTAGGAGCCAAGGTCTCTCTCTCAGTGTCCCTTAGAGACTTCTGTAGGACATCTTTGCGGCTTCCTGTACACATTTCTCCCACATCGAGGGTCACAAATCACGTCTACACCAGCCACTCCACTGTCTCCGAGCCCAGATGTCAGCCAGATCCTCCTCCCCACCAGCCACGCCGGCCCCTTCAGGGGAGCGCCACGTGGAGTTGTTGCTCGGGTCTGGGGACCGGGTTCTATGAAAGCGCACGGCCTCATCCTCACATCCCCGTGGGCACGCAGACCCAGACAGTCCCGCGCCCGCGGACATCCAGACGGGCCCCTGCTCGGGGCTCACCGAGGAGCTCGGGGATGGACCTGCCTCTTCCCCTCGTCCTCCCGGGCCTCTCGCGCCATCCTGTGAACGCCACGTCAGAAGCGCACAGGACCCCCTCACGTTGCCCCCTCCGCCGCACACTGCATCAGACGCGGCCACTAGAATCTTCCAGGATCAACGGCACGGACCCCTCTCCATCATGGAGAAGCTCAGATGTCCTGTTCACACCCTCAAGCTCAGCATTTTCCAAAGCACATCTTTCTCTCAACTGCGTTCTCGTGCCCGTGTTCCCAAGGGCAGCCATCACCTGAGGCAGAATGTGGGCGTCTTCCTGGACAACACGCTCACCCCAACAACCCGCGCTCTGGGAGCTACTGACGCTGCCTTCTGTCCACCCCCCTCGGCCACTTGCACCGGCCTGCAGCCCGTGCCCTGGCCTCGGGGGCCCCCACCTCCCTCGCCCGCCCCCTCTCCAGCCCTCGACAGGACAGAAAGCCTGACGTCTGCCCGCTCGCAGACCCTTCACAGTCTCTTCTGGAAAGAGACGGGGGCAGAGTGTGAGCATCCTCACTGACACGGATCTGCAGTGATCACGAGCCTGGATCCCCGCGTGCCTAAGGCTGTGAACTCATCTGACTCAAAGAGAAACCTGCCTTTCAGGACTTGATGGATTCCCAGCTGTTCTGATTAAAGAAAGGGGGGTGATGGGGGAGGTGGGACCCCCGGCACAAGATGGTGGCCCTGTCCCCCAGCCCCCCCTGGGGCGGGCACCCCGCAGGCCTGCCAGCTGGCTCCTTCACAGCCCTGTGGGCTCAGGCCCGGGAGGGCGGCACTCAGGGGGGCCACCAGGGTGGGAGCACGACGAGAAGCCCCTCGGCATTCTCTCTTTTCCTCAGGAAATGTCGGGAGGGTAAAGGACGGAGGCTGCCCCCGGGGCCACTGAGCCGGGAGCCTGGTCCCCGCTGCCAATGGCCGTCAGCTCCAAGGAAGGTCAGGGAGGAGTTCTACACCCTGTTGGTGTGGATTAATTAGTAACTTTGCCTATTTGTATTCCTTTCTTCTCCCGTATAAAAACGTATACGTTACAAATAAACAGAGAGTTAAACTGGTACCTATTTGGATGGAAGACAATTTTAGATGGAAGAATGGGAATACATGTGCTTTGTTTGCAGCTTATGGACACGGAAGTGCCCCCCTCAGAGCAGGAGGGATGGAGATGCTCACGGCCCCTCTTTCTGTATCAGACGAGCCCCAGTGACAGGGACCTTTCCGAAAGCCATAGGAAGCTTACACATAATTGTAGGGGCAAGAACACGCAAGCGGAAATAGACGTGCAAAATGAATGAAATGGTGCTTTTTGATCTTTCAAAAACTTACATAATAAAATCCGTCTTCATCGATCTCACCGAAAACGGTAATGATGTCTCCGGTGCAGAACGTCAGCTCTGCCTGTGGAGACAGAACGGCAAGTTAGTAACACCTTCGGCACGGAGTAGTCGGTTTTCCTTAGAAAGTTCTTCACGCTTGCTCTAACGATTTCTTTCTTCTCATTATTCCGGCGTTGACATGCTCTCCCAAACAGGGAGGAAGGGTAGGAGGCCAACAGGTGCCTCCGTGCACGGCGCCTCAGGGACTCAGGAGGACGAACAGCTCAGGCTGCAGTCCGCCGCCCTGCAAAGCGCCCCGCACGCTGCTCCCACCAGAGCTCAGTGTGAAGTGTCTGCCTTCGGCTCAGGTCATGATCCCGGGGTCCTGGATCGAGCCCCACATCGGGCTCCCTGCTCCATGTGGAGCCTGCTTCTCCCTCTCCCTTTGCTGCTCCCCCTGCTTGTGTGCTCACTCTCGCTCTCAAATAAATAAATAAATAAAATCTTTAAAAAATATAAAATAGAACTGGTCAAAGAGTTAACTTGAAAAACCCAGAACTTCAGGGAAAAATCCTCTGCGGTGTAAGGACCGTTAGATAACTATCCTTTCACTGAGTGCAAAAAACCTTTACTCAATTATTCATTCTCTACAAAGTGTCCGTGCCATGCCAGGCACCAGCCTAGAGACGGGCACATGGACTCTAGTGGAGGGTGCAAACCCAAGACAAAATAACACGTGGGTTAATCTCTGAACGTGAAGACGAGGGAAGGAAGCTGAACTCTCAGGCTACCAGGGGTCCCCTGTGAATCGGGTCCATGCAGAAATGCTTGCAGAGCGCACACTCTGAATCTGAACCACGAGCTGGGAGCACGTGGGGCACAAGGAAAACCGTGGGTGACAGATTCGGACACAGCTGTCGTCTGAGAAAGCAGGTCCGCGGGCTGAAAACCGAGCCTCTCAGCTCTGGAGGCGACTCCCTTCCCGCCTCCCGGGGCGTCGAGGGCCACGCCGGCCCAGGCCATGTGTGCGGAGGACATGGGGCCTCCCCCTCAGCTTCTGCGTGTGTGGGGGTCAGGGGGGCCTTACAGTTCTGCTTTCGCTCGGGGCTGTTATTTCTCTCTTCCAGGCGACACTACGGGGCTGTCACCGAGGCAGAAGATCGCAGACTGCTCCGCCCGTGGCGTCCCATACGGGGAGCCCGGGCCACGGCGACGGGGCCTGTCAGCTGCTGCGTGCCTTCCCTGTCTCCTCCCACCCAGCTCCCTCACGCCATTTACTGCATGTACCGACCCTTCCAGATCCCACGGCCCCCAAGCCTCCGTGCGGGGAGAGGCCCAGGCACCGGCCGTGAGCCGCAGCGGAACGGCACCTGGCGCGTACCTCCACGTCGATGTTAGGTGAGCTTTCTCGTGGGTCGTAATCGTACAGGGCCACCACCCTCCGCGTCGCCCCTGGGTGCCTGCTGCTTCTTCTGCTTCTCTCTGTTTACATCGCAAGGAGAAGAAGAAAGCCATCAGTTGGTTATTCCGAAAGGAGTGGCACCCCCTCTCCCTTGTCCCCAGGGGAGCAGGGCACACGCGGCCAGCGGGACCCGACGACCGCTCTCTCCAGGGCCTCATGCTCGGGGTGCGAGCACCAGCGAAGCCTCCGGCTGTGGGGCCGGGCGCCCTGAGCTGCATGTTCTCGTATGTTTGCTCTGGCCCAGTACCCCCTCTTACAGCAGCGAGGACGCTTCCCTTCCCCGATGTGTCCGTCCAACGGGGAGGCTAACATGAAGCAGGGGATCCTCCAGAATCAAAGCTCTCAGTGGCTCTGGGCAGCACAGGATGGTGCGTTTCTCCCAGAGGACCTGGCGTTGGTGCTTTTCTTCCAAACACAGCTGCTCGGTGCCTAGAACTGGTTTTTGGGATTCATACAAAGGAAAACCATTGAAGGCAAGTGTTTAGAAAGCAACTGACGTCGGTCATGTGCCCTTCCGGGGCGTCCCGCAGGTGCAGGGCCGGCCGCGTGCGAAGTTCCAGACATGGGCCACGCCTTGGGTCCTGCTCCAGGGTCGCCGCTATAATTTAGAAAGCGCGAGGGTGCCTTTGCTGGGCCTGTGCATGTGTGTTTCCTTGAAACAGAGCACGGGCTTCCTGCAGGGGTGCATCCAGTCCTTCTGGGCGTTGTTAATTTTCTAGGGGAGGTGCAAGTACACATCCCTGCAGGTGGTAAGAAGAGCCCAGAGATGCATTCTGTCCGGCGCCCGCTTCCGACCGTGTTGGCAAGCTCACGTGGTCACATAAGCCCTGCAGTCGTCAAGGTAGAGGACGGTTCCCTCAGCCCCCAATCGCCCTCCCGTGTCTTTGTGGTCACCCCCAGCCCAGGTAAGCCCTGGTCTGTTTTCTGTCCCCATACTTCCACCTTTTCTGGAATATCCTGTAAATGGAGTCATGCAGGTTTTAGAAACTGGCTTCATTCACCGGGACAATGCACCTGAGCTCCCTCCGTGTGACCCCGTGTGTCCACAGTGCTACTCTCATTGGTGAGGAGCGTCCCCCTGTCCGAAGCATCGGTGACTCAGTCCACCTTCCAGGGGATCAGTGACGCGCCGTGCAGCCGCCGCAAGTGCCCAAGCAGCTGTGTGAGCGCACAGAAGCTCCATTCCCCCGGGCGGGGACCCAGGAGGCGGCCGCCGGCCGGCACCATGTGTCCAGCTGGAGACGGACCACCCCGTTGGGCACAGCGGTCGTGGCACGTGGGTTCGCCTCCAGCCCTGAGGGGGCGTCCTGGCTTCTCATCGCACTCTAACCGGCCCTCCGTGGGTCCCGTATGCGTCCCTCCCCCTGCTCGTTCGCCATCCACGAGTCCTCTGTGGCAAAGGATCTCTTGGGTCTTTTGCCCACGGGACACTGGTGGTTTGCTTTCCTGTCGTCGAGTTGTTGAGCGCGGTGTGTTCTCAGTACGGTTCCCCGTTCGGCCGGGTCCCTTGCAGATACTTGCTGCAGCCTGGGGCCTCGCTCTTCTTTCTCTTCATGCTGTGTTTCTCGATTTTGGAAACTACTCGATTTTAGTGAAGTCTGACATCAGTCTCTTCTGTGTCATGGTTTTAGTGTCACGTCAAAGAAATTGTGGCTTCCTCACCATGAAATTCTTCTCCTAGAAGTTTCCTGGTCTGGTTTTATACTTAAGACCGTGTTCAATTTTAAGTTCATTTTTTGAGTTTCAGGAGTGTGGCCCGAGCTTCATTTTTCTTTGCCCAATTCCACCACCCATTACGGAAAGACTATCCTTTCCCCATTGAACTGCCCCCTCCCTGGGTTGAAACTCTGTGGACGGTGCAAGCGTTGGTCCGTTTCTGGATTCCCCCTGTTGCACGGATCACGGTGCCTCTGTGGCCTCCCACACCACCTGGTCTCCATCGGCTCCCCTGTGTGCCAGTCGTAAAACCTGCTTGCACGAGTCTTCCACTGTGCTTTTAAAAAATCGTTCGAGCAACTGTAGTCCCTTTGCCTTTTCGTACACGTTTGATTTAGCGCATTGAATCTACACGGATCCCTGCACAGATGTGGACCAGGGGTGCGTCCCATGCACACAGACTTGGATCAGGGGGGTGCGTCCCATGCACACAGATGTAGACGGGGGGGTACATCCCATGCGCACGGACATGGACCGGGGGTGCGTCCCATGCACATGGACGTGGACGGGGGAGGGGTGAGTCCCATGAGCATGGACGTGGACAGGGGGAGGAGTGAGTCCCATGCGCACGGACGTGGACCAGGGGTGCGTCCCATGCGCAC
>NW_023270436.1:2006261-2023149 GCF_011800145.1 Mirounga leonina | reverse complement strand
GAGTCCCATGCGCACGGACGTGGACCAGGGGTGCGTCCCATGCGCACGGAGGTGGACAGGGGGAGGGGTGAGTCCCATGCACACAGATGTAGACCAGGGGTGCGTCCCATGCACACGGACGTGGACCGCGGGGTGTGTCCCATGCGCACGGACGTGGACCGGGGGTGCATCCATCTGCAGGTCAGTTTGGGGATGTTGGATGTCTTCACTGCCTGAAGTCCAGGAACATGATGTCTATTTACTTGGGGATCCTTGGATTTCCTTCCTCGCCATTGGTGGTCTCCCCCACACAGAGCCTGCGTGCATTCAACCCCTCCTTCTCATGTCTGTCACATCGTTGTAAATAGTATTACTTTTTAAATGTCAAGTTCAAATTTTTCACGGTTAACATTGGAAAAACAATTGCTAAGCTCACTCGTTAGTTCTAGGAACTTCTGTTCTAGATCCTTTGAGATTATCTAAGTAGATTTTCATGTCATCTGTGACTAGAAAAAAGTCTGTCTTCTTTTCCGGTCTGCATCCCGTTTCCTCCTGTCTCACCGCACGTGGTGTCGGAAAAGGGCCGCAAGGCGGACACCGGGTCCTGCCCCGGCCGCGGGAGATGTGCGCTCAGCCCGCAGGGACAATCCTACTTTGTAGCGCTAGAAGGGCCTGTGGTGGCTCAGTCTGGTTCCTTCAAAAGTCAGGTTTAGAAAAAAAGAATAAAGCAAACAGACATGTAATCTAAATGGTAACATGAATCGAGCCACTGTTTTCTAGCGGATCACTTGCAGGCTTGCTGGGTGTACGGTGCATAGAGCCCGCTCCCGCCCTGACCCCGTCACTGTGGCCTTGGGAAAGGAGTCGGGGTATACGGGGCTCAGGAGCTTCGGCTCGCGGGCTTGACCTGGGCGGCGTATTCACAGGAGCTTCAACTACCAGATGTGGGTTTCAACTTCAGACTAAGTTCATTCATACCAGAGGTTGAAACAGCATATGTGATTTTGGGATTATCCTTAAAATTATGCATATTCTTTGAGCCATTGAATTTTGTCTCTGAAATCTGATTTAGAACTAAGTTAACTTAATGTTTTGAAGTATTAAAGCCTAAAACGTGAATGACATAAAGCGGATCTTTCTGTCTGTAGCTATTTAGAGAAAGCAAAGGCCTTTGTAATGAGGAGATTTTCCCTGCACATGTGCACAATTAGAAATCATAAATGTAATGTTTAAATTCACTGAAAATAGTTTTGCTGTGTACTCACTGGTGCTTGCAAATTGGGTCAAGATAAATGGAGGAGGCTGTCATCCATCCACATTAAAGCGTGAAAATCCTTTCTGCCTTTTGGATGAGCAACACCCACCTGGATGGAAAGCATGGCGCGACCTCATCACCCTCTGACCCGTACTAGGCATGGGCGAAGGCTCACAGCTCATCCCCGGCATCCCGGTCCGTGTGCACCACCCGAACACAGTGCGGTCGCTCCTCACGGCTCTGGGGGCTGGAAGTCTGAGGCCGAGGCGCCGCAGGGTCGCGGTCTGGGGAGGACGCGTGTCCTGGTCCACAGGCTTCTTCTCCTGTGTCCTCGCAGGGTAGAGGAGGCGAGGGACGCCCATGGGGCCTCCTGGATGAGGGTACTGATGCCCTTTTGAGAGTTCTGCAGTCATGCCGTCAGCCCCTCCCAGAGGCTTCGCTTCCTGACCCCAGCACCGTGGGGGTCACATGATAAACTTACACATTTTAGGGGGACAAAACATGCACAAACAACCAGAAAGTAGTCTATTTTCTAGATGGACTGTCTATTTTCTAGACAGACTTTCAGTAAGCGAGGCTGCACTTCATCTTCCATTAGAAAATCATCTATGTTTTTGTAAATATTTAGGTGCATAAATGTCCCCAAAGCACGCAGGACCATCACAACCCGGTTTATAGAGTGGGTTCATTTTCAGTCTGGGATGGCCCAGACTGGACCCTGTCCACACCACCTCCTGCTCCTGGCTGGCGGCGTGGCTGTGGGGTGCTGGGGGAAGCAGAAGCGGCCCCGCCAGCAGGTGCAGGGGCGAGCCGGGGGCGGGCTCTTACCTATTTTCTCCACGGGCGTGTTCAGAGGAAGGAAGCCTTGCCTCAGAAGCTGGTCCATCATTTCCTCGTCGTCGGCCTGGATTTCTGAGACCATGTTACAAGGAATCAGGCCGAGCCGGGCGCAGGTCTCCCCACGGTAGAAGCCGTCCGCGTCTTTGTCACCATAGACCTGCAGCCGGTGCGGAGGGCCAGTATGATTGCTGGGTCGCAAGCGCATCAGCTCTGCCGGCGCGGAGCCGCGTGTCATCATGATGTGGGGAAGATCCCGCGGTCACCTACACGCGCCCTGCAGACGTGCACACCTGCCCCTCCACCCACACAGCCTGAGAACCAGCTTCTGCCCCAGGGTCTGGACAACCCGCTGGTCTCCCCATCAGGGCTCTGGCTTCACTTGGCCGGCTGTGTGTGAGGAGACCCCACCCGACAGAGAGGACTTTGAGACTCCTCCTAGCGGTGTTTCCGTCCATAGCAAAGGGCTTCCTCCGAGAGACGGAGGGCCAGGCTCTCTGTCAGGCCCCTACTTCAGACTCACAAGGCCCCTCCTCTCAGCTGGTCCGAAGGCTGAACATATAAAGCAACAGAACGAGCCTGCCCTTGGGACGAGCTAAGGAATGGCAGTATGGTGACAGCACGCCCCTACCCTGGGTGCCCCACCTGCCCGGCAGCCCCCAGCCCGGCCCCCACCTTGATGATCTGTCCCACCTGCCTGGCAGCCCCCAGCCCGGCCCCCACCTTGATGATCTGTCCTTCCTTAAAAGGAAGCTCTTCTTCGGCAGCATCTGGATTCGGGGACATGGTGAGGGGGTCATAGTCAAAAAGCGCCACAAAGATCCGGGCTGGGAGCTCTTCGGCACCTGGGTCGGTCTCTGACTCTTCGTAGAAGTCTGGAGAAAGGCGGTCCCGCTCACTGTACTCGTCTGGGAGCATGTGGGGACAAAGACAGAGGGCTAGGTGATTCCTGGACTTGGAGATGTGTGCTATTGTAGGAAGTGTGGTTTAGAAGATGGGACGGTGGAGGCACTGTAACTTGTCTTTAAAATAAATTTGTGGTCAATATGCAGATCGACACAGATGGGTTTGAAAAACCAGCAGCTGTCATGGAACTCGAGTGTGGGACAGGCCATCCGCTGCAGAGCACAGCCGGCAGGACGGCCCCCCACCCCCACCCTGGTCACCGAAAGGCACCTGCATGTGAGTCAAAGTTTGGGGTACTTCACCGAGCTGCTCACTTAGCTCTAAATACTTAAGTGGCGACAAATGCATTCTTCACGTATTTATTTGTCAGAGAGAGAGAGAGAGCGCGCACAAGCAGGGGGAGGGACAGAGGGAGAAGCAGGCTCCCCTCTGAGCAGGGAGCCCAATCCTGGACTCCATCCCAGGACCCTGAGATCATGACCTAAGTCAAAGGGACCTCTGGGGAGGTCACAGTCCCCTGGTCAGAATGGGATCCCCTCGAGTGGGGCATCTCACGTGGAGCAAAGACCAACTATGATAAATGCAAAGACCAGCCACGATCCAGCGAGAAACCGCACCCAATTCCATCCTCCTGCGAGTCATGGGTCAGTGTCAGGAGGCCTTCCTCATGCTGATTGTAAGGTCGAGAATTTACTACATCCAGACCGACATACTTTTTCTCTTTTTAAATCTTTTTAAGTCACTGTTTTCTTAGTTTAGGACACCTAGAGAATATGAAAAGGTATAGTATTTTTATTCAACTGTGAATGCATTGCTTCTTAAAAATCTGTTCGGGGGGTGCCTGAATGGTTCAGTCGATTAAGTATCTGACTCTTGATTTTGGTTCCGGTTGTGATCTCAGGGTCGTGAGATCCAGCCCCGCGTCGGGCTCTGCACCAGCCATGGAGCCTGCTTCAGATTCTCTCTCCCTCTGTCCCTCCCCTGCTCATGCTCTCTCTCTCTCAAATAATAATAATAATAATTAAAAATATATTTAGGGAGTATATGGTCTACAGAGTTAAGTTCCTCTGGAAAAGAAAATGAATGCTTTTGGAGTGGAGCAGATTCCTAAAACAATCACTGATATTTGCACAAGAAAAATGGAAGTAAATTGGAACAAGGGGAAAAGGGTCTGTTTGCACGTCACTGACTGTTCCCGGGGGTCACTGGCCACTGGTGAGCACATCTCACTTTTGTCCTCTGAAACTCTAATAGGTGCTTCTGTGTGTGTACGAATCAAAGCATTTGATTTTAATCATGTTTTTATGTGCTTTCTTGCACTGCTACATGATAAGAAGTCAGGTACAATTAAACCAAATCCATCATGGATTATTTAGCACTTTTTTGAGTTGCATTAAGAGGCTTTTTTTGGTTAAAGCGTTAGCATTACTCTCTTTTTGCTAATTTAACTAGTGTTTTACTAAGATGAAAACACACGTGCAGCGTTTTGATTTCTTTACAATCGAAGGGCCGTCAGAGGCTCCCCGAGGTTGGGGTCAGCTGGTGAGACCTGGGGGCGCCCGTGTCCCCCCTTTGCCTCTGTGCCCGCCAGGCCATTTGCAGCTGCTCCCGTGGCCGGTCCCTCTGAGTCCCAGGAGACCGGGGATGGAGCCTCTGCAGAGCCCAGCGTCCTCGTGGCTAACGCTTCAACCACGTGCACTGCAGTTCACGCCATGAGCCAGGCTGTGGGCTTCACGCATGACAGGGACAGTCCACTGAGATTCAGAAACCCGCTTCCACAGCACAGAAGACCTGAGTCTGGGCCGCACACCAGCCCCGCCCCACCTCGTTTCTAAAGACGGCCGGTCCCCCCAAGCCCAGAGCACCCCTCAGGCTCGGGAGTGACACGCGGATCATGTGAACGTGGCACCGGGTTTAGAGGCCCCGAAACTACCCGGGCTCTGCATGATGTAACCTGCCAGGGGATCCGGAATGGGAGACCAGCGTTCACCAGTGGACTCTGCATACTTTGTCATTTTTCAGTGAACTGAGAAGACTCTTTTTTTAAGGATCTTGAGTATTCTATGACATTTTTACTGATCAATAAAAACATCCTAAAACCATAAAGGTAGAAGAGGAAATTTTTTTCTCCATTGTCTGGACTCTAATTTAGAGAAGAAAAGTCTGGAAGAAGGACAATAGTTTAGAGGACCTGTTTTGCGTCATCCCATCTGTCTGTCCTGTTAGTTGACGTGAGCGGAGGCGACTGTCTCCTAAACATAGGCTGTGTGGCTGTGATGAGTGCAGCAGGTGTCCGGAGGCCCTACGCTGTCTCCCGGGAGCCCCGGGTCGGTCTGTTGTACGCCTGCCCCCTTCCCAGCTCTCCCTGCCTTGTTTTCATGCGTGCGTGCCTTTTCACAAAAGGCCCGTTTGTTTGGGCTGATTACCAAGTTCCATTATCTTGTGTGAATACCTTTTGGAATTGTTTTTGCCGTGATTCATTCCAGTGGAACGAACAAACCTTCAACCACTGCCCCCTTCCCCACTGGGTCGGTCACAGGGACTGAAATGACAGCTTTCAGCAAGACTGGCTCAATCCCAAAAAGGAAGGAAGGGAATGGGCACAGAGTGCCAGAAGAGGGCTCATGAGCAAGGAGGTGAGCCCGGGGAGGAGGGCAGCCCACGCTCCGGAGGCCACATCAGGCCTCGTGGGGTTTCCCGTCACACTGAGCCCCGCTGCCAAAGCACTGATGCATGCAGAGAACTCTCCATTACTCTGGCTTATGTAGGTGTTTGCAATTTAGCTGCCATTCCTGCTTCTTTGACCACAAGCATCTCATGAGAGCACGAGCCGGGACGTGGAGAAGCAGCACCCTGCAATCTCTCCAGGCCTTATGTGGTTTGGCCTCTCCAGGAAAGAAAAAATCAGTAGGGAGAAGATTGACATAAAAAGCCAATATGATATTTGAGAATACTTACAAATAGGTTTCATTTCTCTTATGCCTCTTTCTGCCTTCTTTTTGCCATAAGTAACGGAGAGTTTTCTGTACATGGTTGAAAATGCTACTCCTAGTAAGTTTGTAAACACGTTCAGATCAAGGATTGAGCAGCCATGTGCTCTGGGGTCGGAAGGGAGACAAAAGTGTCAGTCAGGCCCACTAACCGATGGATGGGACCATCATTGGCCGGGACCGCTGAGGACCAGCACTGCCATGGGAGAACCTTCGGCCCACGTGATCCACCCTGTCAGCCCGTCCTGCAGACACTGGGTTTCCTAAAATCTGAAGACACAACATACAGTCATAAGTCTCGCCAGCCTTGGGAAACAAGAGAATTAAGTTAGCCAAATCAATTCAACTTAGAAGCAGAAGCTCTAAAGGCAACTAAACTTAGCTTTTAACTGAAAGGTTAGCTGAATAACCTGGAAGAGAAAAAGGCTGCTCACCCCAGCCACCCTGTCTTCCACACCAGAGTTGTTTCTTGACACACCGAGGGGAGTGGGGGCAAGAAGGGTCTCCTTGGGAGGCAATGTTTTCTGCGGCTCCTGCTGCCAAAGCCAAATTCTTGGAACCAGAGTGAGAGGGGCTCAAACCCAGCTGGTCACCTCTAAGCACAGAGGACCCTCAGCTAGTCTCAGGACGGCCTGCCCTCCCGCAGCGCTCACGGACATGGGGGGGTGGTCTGCACTTCCCAAATCCCGCCTGGGCACGGTTGTGTGTGAGGTTACCGGAAACTCAAAGACAGACGTTTCTGTGCGTTACCAGCTTTGAAACTCACGGCAACATCTTGGCCCTAATCCGAAGACACCAATCAATTTTCAGGGCTGACTCGGAAGGATCTCCTTTACAGACGGGTTTGCTTCTAATTTGCACTAACGGTCAGAATCATACAAGAGAATCACAGCAAAACCTCCAGCTCACTGGTAAGTAGTTGGAGTCGGAAAGTTCTCAGGGGCGCAGGGAATGAACGGTGGTCAGAGAGTCCCAGTGATTAGACGGCTTGTTACAGGTGGGGGACAGGGTGTGGGCCGCAGGTGGCCCGTGACTCAGGGGGGGTCTGGGTCGGCGCCCTCGTGTGGACAGACGACGACTGCGCGGGCTCAGACCCAAGGCCTGGCGCCCCAGCGGCTCACCTGTGCTTTCATGGAAAAGTTCAGCATGGCGGGAGCAAATGTTCTGGAAAGGGGACACAATATAGAGATGAATGAAGCCTTGAATGAAGCCCTACTCTGGACAACCTACTAACAAGCCTGGAACACAAGGCAGGGGGATGCATCTAGAGCTGATGATGGAAAATTCATTCTGAAAACTGCCCCCCCCGGAAAGAAAGGGGAAGGAAAAAAAAACTACTTTGGAAACAATATGTAAAAATGGATGTCTTCAATAATTGCTCCTCCTTGTTTTTTTCCAGTTATGAATGAAGACCAAACACACCAGCAACCCAAACCCACAGCCATAGTGAGAAAACACCCTCGACGGTGCAGGTGGTGGTCCTAACAGGTCCCCGGGGGCTCGCTTTGAAAAGATACGTGTTGCCAAACTTTTGGATTATCATAGTTCAGCTAACCCTTAATTAAAATTTAGATTCAGTTGTCCTTTAATTAAAGCAGCCATAATTGTCGCTGATTCTGAGGGGTGGGGGTCAGTATTCTAAAGCAAAGTAAAGGGGTCGTCAGCATGGTCAAAGATCAGGAAGCAATGGGACTTAAATCAAAATGCATGGAAATGAAAGACAGCCAGCAGAGAGGCTCCCCAGGGATGGACACCAACAGGGAAAAAAAACCAGGGCAAAGAATGAAAATGGATTGGTTCGGCAAGCAGATGTGAGAAGGGAGTGGACTGCACACACCACAGGGCCTTCTGCCACCCGGGGCGGAGCCTCTGGGACAGTGGCCCTACTGTCGGGCATGTTTATGCTTTTCTTCCAGACATCCCGCGGGCCTTGGTGCCCTGGGGGCTCCTCCCAGTCATACTTCCTGGGGGCGGATCTCTCTGGGCTCGGGTGGGCGTCATGGCTCCTGAGGACGTCGCTGGGGTCCACTTGCTCCCCAAAGTCCTCCTCGATGCTGCTCTGCCGGGTCAGTGTCCGCCGTCGGGCCAGCAGCGGCCGCAGGCTTCTCCGACAGGGACAGCGCCCGGGGCCCGGGCTGCACCTGGTCGTGCTCCTGAAGCTGAAACACAGCTCCTCCTCACTCCCACAGTCCAGGCCACTGTCCGGGCTCCTGCTGGCCGTGCGGCCGGACCGACAGCCTCTGTCCTGCAGAGCGAAGTCTTCCACACGGGGGCCGACCGCCAGGCCCCGGGGCTCAGCTGGGAGCCAGGAGGCCTGCGGGGCCTCGTCCCCACCGCGGGCCCGGGCCCAGTACCCTAAGCCCTGTTTGTGCAAGAGCTCGAGGTGCTCTCCCTCCTCGGCTACTTCAGGGATACTGAACAGCCTCGAACTATGCTGGGTCTGGTGGGGGTGCTCAGGCCGCTCCAGGAAGGCCCCCTCGGTGCTGCTACTCTGAGAGCACTCCTTAAGGGGGTGGTGTGTTAACCCGGGGTGTGACCAAAGTGACACGGGGGGAGGAAAGAAAATAGACAGAATTAGTCTCAGAGGCCATGAGGGGCAGCAAGCATGCGTGTACTCGTGGGGGCGAAAGGCATGCTCTGGCCGGGCTCTGAAATGAGAACACAAGGTTAACGGATGGTGCCTGGTGCGGGGCAGGGGGCAGGCGCGCCGAGCCAGGGTCCCAGCCTGGAGCAGGCAGCGCGCCCAGCGCAGGGCAGGCGTGCGGCGGGGCGCGGCTGGGGACAGCGGCAGCGGGCAGCCGGGGGCGCGTGGCCCTGGGAGACCTGCACCCACCGAGTTCAGAGGGCGGCGGGGCGGGGAGGGGCGCGGGGGGCGCCTGTGCGGCGGAGGCGGACCCCACGGAGGCCCCGCCCACCACTGCTGGGCGCCCTCCCCACCTCCAGCCGCGCTTTGCTCTGGGCTGAACTCGGGAGCTTGACAGCCCAGCCTTGGCGCTTGGGCGCCTTCGGCTCCAGGCTGTGCGCTGTGCACGGCCGAGCTCCACCCGTATTTGCAGAGGACCTGGTCAGCCTGGCTCTCCGGATCCTAGCCCGGCGCACACGGGGAGCCTCATCCCGCCATCCTGGGCCCGCCTGGCACAGCGCCCTCCCGGGGCTGCCCCAGGCCGGAGGTGCCTAGCCACTGTGCCCCCACCCGAAGTCGCCGCGCACAGGTTCTCTCTGCTGGGGCATCCTCCACACCAGCTGAGCAGCGAGTGCACCCCGACTGCCTCACCGGACAAGGCCCTTCCTCCCCAGGCCCCGCATGGGGCTCCGCAAGCTGGGGACCCTGGTGCGTTTACCCGAGAGGGCGCAGGAGCTCAGTGTGGGTGGTAAGGGCCTGGGCCAGCGCCCTGGCCTCTGACCCAACCCCTCCCCTTTGCTAACCGGGCACCCCGCGTTTGTGAGCGTGAAGAAGGGGTCTAATCTGGTGGCTGCCGGGGCAGGGCTGGTCTGGGGGAAGCTGGCTCAGCTGTAGGGAATTGTCGTGATGCCAGATCCCCACAATGTTGGACTTTCTAAAGAACTCAGAAGTCCAGGCCAGCCTATAAAATCTCCTGATTTAAAAACAAAAATGGAACAGCACTGTGGGCAACGCAAAGTGAGCCTCTCTGCCCAATGTCAGCTCCCAGGGGCTCCCCCAGGCGGCCCCCCCAGCTGGCAGGGCGGCACCAGGCCGTGGGCTTTTATACCAAACTTGCTGCTCTCCAGGCCTCCTCCCTGGAAGAGAAGGCAAACTTCTGCTTCTTTGCCAAACTATCTGCAGGAAGTGCCACTCTAGGAGCTTTCTCCATCAGAAGGAGAAGCGTCATGGAAAAACAGATCCAGGCTTTGCCCAGCCCGCCCGTGAGCGCCCGCAGGCAAACACGGGGAATCAGGGGGCGTCAGACGGGACCGGGCGAGGCCTGGGCTCTGCCTCCCTCAAGGAAGGTTACAGGGAGTCCCGCCGGCCGGTGAGGCCGTGGGAGCTGGCAGCAGGCTCCGGAGGAGCCCCCAGGAGCGGCAGGCGCTGACACGCTGCCGAATCTGCCCAGGACCCCAGCATGTGCCCTGGTGACAGAGTATCTCCGAGGCCCTGCCAGGGCCCTGTGCTGGGAGAACATCGGAGCCTCGTCAGTGCAAGGCGGCAGTGAGCTGGCAGCCGGGGCTGGATGCTGCCTTCTATCCACCATCACAATGCGTGCCCATGTCCCAGAGACCTTCCACGGTGGGGCGCTTTATCCCCCACTGGAGTTTTCCTCTTCGTGGCCTTTTTCACTGCAAAGCCCACAAGGGTCCTAGCAGCCGTCCGGCCCTTTGTGTGTCTCCCCCATGGGGGCTGGGAACGGCTGGAGGATGGCGGCCACACTGCTCACCCAGGCAGGTGCAGGGCCCACCGTGGGAGCGAAGGCCCGAGAAGGCAGGCAGCGTGTGGGCACACACATGAGGGAAAGCCTCCTACTTGGCTCTTTGGAGGCCTCAGGCTCAGGTTCCCCATGAAGCCCCTCACCGGCGGCCACACCAGAGGTGGGAGCAGAGGATGTGGGGCTCTGGGGGGAGGTGTCTGCGAAGGGGCCTGTGTGTGGACCCCATGTTGCCCCCGACACCCCATCCCCCTCTGGCTTCCATGTCCCCTGGAGCACCGATCACCCCAGCTTCTTCCTTGCATGTAAATGCAGAATCCCTGCTGGGCCCGCTCCTCCCCAGCCCCTAGTGCAGCTCGGAGGCCGACTCTCTAGCGGCTGGCTCTGCGATCAGCACTTACGGCCCGCGGAGGGGGGCGGGGAGAGGCCTTCCCTGTTCTGGGTCTTCACTCAATTCCTGGCACTGAGCTGGGCAGCCCGAGGGTGCCAAACAGACTCTCCCGAACCCCTCCTCCTGGACTTTTGGGCCAAGTGCAGGACAGGAGGTTGGAGGAGTTTCCCAGCACAAACTCAACAATGAGGAAGAAGCCGAGCCAAACCCACAGGCTCCCCACAGCAGGGTGAGGCCGTCCGGAGCCGCCCACAGCCCCAGCACAGGGACAGGGAAGGGGAGCTCCAGGCAGCGTGGCAGGAGCCGGTGACCCTGGGCCACTGACCTTGAGGGTGTTGTGGGATGTGCCGCTGGGCCTCCTCCTGCCCCCGTCCTCCAGCTGCATCTCAGAGTAGAGCTCCTCCTCGTCCTCCTCCATGATGTCCGAGAGGTCGGAGCCCCGGCTGCTCTCTGTGTGGTACTCGTCTCCGTGGCAGGAGTGCGGCTGGGGGCCAAGAGAGGGGACACTGTGGGGGTCTGTGGTCTGGGGGCCACCCAGGCCCTCCTCGCCTACCTTCCCCTGCTCTCTGCACGCTCGCAAGCCCCAGGCTCGTGCATGTGCACGTGTGTGTGTGCATGTGTGTGCATGTGCGCACATGTGTCATGTGTGCATGTGTGCGTGCATGTGTGCATGTGAGTGCACATGTCTGTGCGTGCATGTGTGCGTGAGTGTGCATGTGTGCATGTGTGTGCATGTGCGTGTGAGCGCATGTGTGCATGTGTGCGAGTGTGCATGTCTGTGCGTGCATGTGTGCATGTGAGTGTGCATGTGTGTGCATGTGTGCGTGCATGCGTGCATGTGTGCATGTGCATGTGCGCATGTGTGCGTGCATGTGCATGTGTGTGTGAGTGTGCATGTCTGCGTGCATGTGTGTGAATTTGAGTGCGCATGTCTGTGCGTGCATGTGTGCATGTGAGTGCGCACGTTTATGTGTGTGCATGTGCGTGCGTGCAAGTTGCCCCCATCCGTGGTGAGGAAGGCCTGGACGTCCCTATCCTGTCAAGCTCAGGGAGCCAGAAGAGCACAGATGGCCAGTCCAGGTCTGCTAGCTCCGAGCTGGCAGGAACTGGCAGAGACCCTCACAGGCTCGGGCACACCGCATGTGTGCAACAGAGAGCCGCAGGGTGGGAAAGTGCATGTATGTGTGCCATATAAAAGCATTTAAGATTTTTACAAATACGGTGTCGTCTAACACACACACACACCCTGGGCTGTCCAGAGAATAGCTGGTCCAGGCAGGAGGTGGGCCCCGCGCACAGGCGGGCCTCACGCTGGGCCCAGCTCGCTCGTGGACACCTGACGGAGCCTGTGCGTGGACTACACCCAAACATCCTATAGGATGAAAGGTGCACGTGGTAATGTGCGTGCACACACGGACACAGACAGCCCTGGCCAGGCACCACGACGCCCGGCCGCTGCAGCTTGGCGCCACACTCACTCACAGTGTCCGCATTCAGTATCTCAAGTATTTAAAGCAAAAATACGGAAGGTTGCCACAACCCAAACCTCACACCCAGGCGAGCTCAGATTTATGACCACGTTCCGTTTTGCTAGATGGTGTTAAGAACAGTTTATTTTCCTGGTGGGCAATAAGACAAATGAATTTAAAGCAGCCTGTGACACATTTATTAAAAATACTCCAGTTTTCAATTACTAGCCCAGATAAAGACGTGTAAGCACTTCTGGCCACATGAAGTTTGAGGCCTGCTGGAGGCAGGAAGCTCTGCGTGCCTTGTGGGGAGAAGGGGCCAGGAGGGATCTCAGCCTGAGCCTCTGCGGCCTCGGGGTGGGCCTGGCTGCAGCTGTAATTCTTTCACTCAGGGACCAAGTAGAAGACATACAATGAAGGGCTTTAAATACACAAAGACCAGCCTGGTTTTAAGGCGGTCTTCCCCAGGCGTCCAGGAAACTCCCTTGCACGAGGATACGGTCTCATCTGATTCCAACCCACTGATGTCAGAATAAACTCATGGAATGGAAGGAGGGGTCTGTCACTGGCCAGATACATTACTGATAAGCCGTTGATAGGAATCCTATTCCTCTCTTGTTGCTGGGCACGTGACCCAGTCTGCTCAGTGAGAGGTAGCAGCAAGTCTGATGGAGCTTCTGGAAAAGACTTTTCTCCCAGTTAAGAGAAAAGTGCCTGAAAAGCAAGCCCCCTCTTTTTTTTTATCCGTCCCTTCCTTCCTTCTTGGGGTGCTGTCACATGAGGGTGTGATTATTGGAGCTATGGCAGCCACTTTGCAAGCAAGAGGAAGGCCAAAAAGCATGGAAGATTCAGAAGCCAGAGCCCAGACACACTGGACAGCTGAATCAGTCTGGCAACATCCTCCTGAGGCTTCCCGTATCGTGGGTGGTGAAATGTCTTCATCACCTTTGTCGTTATTAGGTGGGCATTCTGTGTCTTATGTTAAAATGAGTACAAGTAGAACTATTTTAATCTTGCAGACAGAGTCTGATGGCTGGAGGAGCTGGGCAACCTGCCCACAGAGCTACAGCTGAGCAGTGTCAGGGCCAGGATGTGACCCCGAGTGTGTGAGCCCGACGCCCCCGAGGCCATGATGCTGTCCTGCCTCCCGGGCATGGCAGGCGTCCCGTAACCTATCTGCTGTCTTTGTGGGACACCCCCGGGCTGCCCGACTCTCCAGCCCTTCCTGTCTCTTGTCCAGACAGTCAGGGCTGCCTCCGTTAGAGTGCACGTGATCAGAACCCGGAGCCACAAGCCAGGCGGGGCGCATCTGCTGCGCAGGGGCCTGGGCTGGGAGGGGAGCACTGACGGCTCGCGCTCTAGGTGTAGGACGTGGATCCTGCGTGTCGGGCTCTCCCATGATGCCTGGCATATACCAGATGCCCAACAAACATTTGTCTAATTAAGGAAAGTGGATGAACAAAAGGTGGGTTCTGCTAAATTGACCAGGTGGTCATCTGTAGGTTTATCTGACCACCCAATCGTCCCCGTGACCAGATGCCGGCACAGGGCGGTCGGGGAGGGTGGGAGCCTCCCATCTGGACTTCTGGAATGTCCCCAGAGGAGGTCACACTCGGTAGCTCTGGCTGAGGCCAGGGGAGGCCCACGGGGACCCCACTCTCACACTCACCTGCTTGCCGAGCTCTGAGCCTTTCAGAAAGTCGTCCACCGAGGCGCCTCTCCTCTTGATGTCCGGGGAGTCGTAGCTGTCTTCCTCATCTGAGTTTGTGTACTGCCCGCCACCCCTCTCCAGGAAGATGCTCCTTTTCTCTAACTTGGAAGGAGAAGGAAAGGAGCAGTCAAGAGGGGCTGGTGAGGGGCAGGGGGCTTCCAGGCCCCCAAGTCTTCTGGGCTGGGCCTCTGCTTCGCTCAGCCCCCAGTCCCCTGGGAGCTACCGCGGGCAGGGACCCGTGTCCGGTGGCCCAGCGCTGGCCTCTGATGTGCCGCTCCCGTCCCTGACCAGAACCACTTCCTGCCTTTGCTGGAGGAAACCTACGGATACCGATGGAAAGTTCTCTCTCCACCTGGCTCTTGATCTCTTCAACACTTTCTTGAAAAGTAACATTCAAAGGTTTGCTTTCTCTCTACGCCCTCCAAAAGGTGAGCTGCCTGGGGAGTGAGCAGCCCCAAGCTCTGGCTCCAGCCAGCTCTCGGGACCCCGCCTGGGGGTCTTAGGGGTGCCATCCCAAAGAGCAGAGGGGAGCCCACTCCCTGCCAGGCCCTTCCTGCCCACAGAGCTTCCCCGAAAGCACCACAACGTTCTGGGCCCAGGCTTCTGCTTCGTGAGAAACAACACAGCGAGGGTGGGCCCACTTCCTCTCGTCAGAAGTCACAAATTAGTGTTTAATTGTTTAAGTATTTGAGGCCAGTACTGAACCAGTTGGGAGAGCTCACACAACAGCCGGGGTTTCTGGTGTTTGGGGAGGACCAATGGCTGTCACTGCACCGCGCATCCCTCCCCACTGTCCTGCACGGGGCCTGTGTGACCCAGCCCTGACCCTTAGGGTCTGCACCCTTCCTGAGGCTCCCTGACCTGGTCCCCACCCCAGGGCCAGGCTGACCCAGGCTTTGGGACCTCCAGGTGTCCACACGGATATCTCCACCTGCAGCTCAGAGTGGACACTGTCAGGGCTCACTGTCCTGGAGGGACCCTACAGCTGGACGGGCAGAGCCGAGACGGATGCTGACCGCCGCTGTCGCCTCGGCCAGACCCCGAGCGCAGGCCACAGCAGACATGCCGGACACCCCGGTAGACCAACACCCCCGAGGAAGAGAGGGGGGCTTTGTCCCAGGCAGGCAGGTGCGGGGGGCACACGGCCTAGCCAGTTCTGGGTCCCACTCTCCGGGGCCTGGACGGGGCACCACTTCATAGGTGTTTCTCACTACGTCATGTCTCAGTGCACATCTCGTCTGGCATATGGCGCCACCATAACCCAAATGCTCCGTCCCCATGGCCTGGACAGTTCCGGGTAACAGGCACGCGAGTGTATTTTTATATGTGCACTTCTGCACATAGGCACATGTGTATATACACATGCCTGTCTACGTGTGCACGTAGATATGTCTGTGTGCATGTGTGTGTGTGGAAACAGGTCTGCACGCGTGTAGAAGCGTGTGCATGCACACACAAGCATGCGCACACCCGTGCACACGCAGCTGAGGCTCTGAAGCCGCAGAACCAGGACGTGAGCCTCGTTCAGGAAGAAGGTCTCCAGGCCGACTTCCAGAAGGCACCTCTCAGACCCTCATCACAGACAGAGCCTGGGCCGCTCACAGCCTGTTGTCGGAGCTGAGCCAGGCTGGTCGAGAGGCAGTTTCTCTGGGTTCGTGGGCCCATTTTCCCATACTGAGAATACATTTTGATCCCATCAGGATCTGGCCGAGAACGCAGTCCATGGGCACAGGGAGGCCGCGCGGCATCCCGCCCTCCCAGGCAGCCCCCCGACGCCAGTGCCTGGAGCAGCCCCTCTGCAGACCAGTGAGGAGAAGCCCAGCCTTACCCTGCTGCTCTCGGCCACTCTCTGCGCGGCTTCCCGGGCCATGGCCTTGGCGACAGACGTGGAAACCGGGGTGCCCTGTGGCTGTGGGAGGATCCGGCTGGGCGAGGGGGACCGCCTCCCCAGGCCCGAGCCCTGCAGGCTGGGCGGCTCCAGCATGTGCCCGTGGGCTGGGGCCGGGGCCCCACTCTGCTCCCAGGCCCCGTCCATGGCGACGTGGGGACCCAGGTGTTCATCTTTGGTATCGGGGGCTCCGGCACTTGCTAAGGGCTTCGGTGTGGGAGTTCTCAGCTGGGGGGTTGGAGGCACCAGGAGGTCGGGGGGGATGGCAGCAGGGGCGGAGTCCGTGGACTCGCCCTGCGCAGAGAGGGTCCGCACGGTCACGCCCTTGGCTTCCAGGCTCCGCAGCCGCACCAGCTCCACGGCTATGCTGTCCGCCATGGGGGAGGTGACCTCAGCCACCTGCACACAGAGAATGCCCGTCACGGGCGGCCCGCCTGCCCGCAGCTGCTCCCCCTGCACCCTGCCAGACAGGGGCCAACCCCCAGACGGCCTCCCAGGCCCGGGGACTGGGACCCTATCCATGCCCAGCTCAACCACGTGCCCGGCCCAGAGAGCCTCAGAGTGGGGAGCAGGCCGGGGACTTCCACAGACCCCACCCGTGCAGCTCTTGGAGGTTCCTGGGCTCCAGTGAGGGCCACGCCCTTCCTTCCGTGTCCAGAACCAATTCAGATATAGATGTGGGGGCCTCAGAGGCATCAGAAACCAGGTATGAACTGCCAAAGCTGGGTGGGGGGAGAAAGGGCCAGGCAGAGGCCAAAATGGACTTCCTGCTATCATAGAGCAAGGATACACTTCTGCATGGGCATACCCTGCCTGCAGGCTTCCCCATGGAGGGGGAGCACAAGGGAGTCCCGGGGGAGGAGGGGGAACACGGGGAGTCCCTGGGAGGAGGGGTGCACGGGGGGAGTCCTGGGGAGGAGGAGGAGCATGGGAGAGTCCCAGGGGAGGAGGGGGAGCACAGGGGAGTCCCGGGGGAGGAGGGGGCAGAGGGGAGTCCTGGGGAGGAGGGGGAGCAGAGAGGATTCCTGGGTGAGGAGGGAGAGCAGAGGGGAGTCCTGGGGGAGGAGGGAGAGCAGAGGG
>NW_023270436.1:1965816-2005861 GCF_011800145.1 Mirounga leonina | reverse complement strand
GGGGGAGCTGAGGAAGCATGCCCCTGCAGGTGGCAGCTCCCGGGGACCAGGCAGGAGGGGCTCAGATAGGCACTTACATCTGATGTATCAGCCCTGGCTCCTCTGGGGGAACAGGAGGGGTGGGAGGATGGACAGGAGCTTCCCCAAGCCTCCCCGCTGTGTGTGTGTCATGTGCCGGGACGGGGCTGGGGCTGGGGCTGGTATGGGGTCCCTACACTGGGCATTAAGGACACAAGGTCTCTGGGAGCCAGGCCCGCTGCGTGTTGATGTGCAGATGGCCCCCCTCCCTTTGGCTGGTGGTACCATCTTCTCAACAACAGTTGGTCGAGTTCATGAGCCCGTCATCTACTGAGGGGGCTGATTTTGTGGGGTCGAGAGGCGAGTCTTCAGTACTGAGGGGAGAAGAGGAACCGCCCAGGGCAGGGCAGCAGGGGCGTGGGGAGGTGGGCAGAGAGAATTCTGGAAGTTGGAGCCACAGGAGAGAAGGGGGCTGTGTTCTGCCGGGGTGGGGGCCCTGGGCGCCACTGTAGGTGCTGCTCAGGCCGAGCCGGTGGATCTTGGGGGTGGAGAGAGGGAAGAGAGGGAAGAGAGGGAAGAGAGGAAGAGAGGAAGAGAGGAAGAGGGATGCCCACCCCCACCCACCGCACCCCCCAGGAGCAGGTGCGGGCCAGTCCCTGGCCAGCCCCGCGCGATGCCCCGACCAGAACTCACCCTCTGCCCTTTTGCATACACGCCGTAGCCGGACACATTGGCCCCGTTGGACAGCCCGGCGGTCGTCAGGGCGGGCGGCTTCCAGGAGACCTGGACGGTGGCTGGGGTGGCCCCGGCGTGGACGGTGACATCTTGGGGGGGCGCCGGAGGGCCTGGGGGCACAGAAAGCAGAGCTTTCAGGGCACGGCCCTCGGGCAGGTGGGCGGCGGCGGCGAAGCTCACTGCTCTCACCTGGAAGGCGCGCTCTGGGTCAGGTGGCCAGGGCAGCGGGCGAGAACGCGCACCACACGGGGAGGCAGGGCAGCGGGAGGGCGGCAGCTCCCGCGTCCACCTGGGCGTCCTTCCGCCCCTGCGACCACCTGCGCCCTGTTCCCAGAGCGCGAGCGCGAGCGCGGACGTAGTTACTGGGCGGTGGGGTTGGCTCAGGACGCACGCAGGAGAGCCCAGCGACTGGCAGAGAGAGATTCCTCCCTCCCTTCTCCCCTCCTTGCTGCCACCCCCTTTCCTCCCTCCGTCTGTTCATGGACTTGAGAGAAGGTAGGCGTGGATCGCATGTGCGAGGGGACAGAGCTGAGCGCCGAGAGAGACGGGTCTGAGGACAGCATCTGACCCTGAGAATCCAGCTCCGCACACAGGCTTCCCAGCTGCACCAGTGAACACTCCTGTTGTGCCGTGGCCAGTCTGCATGTGCCGTGCGTTGTGAGCAGCCAGTTCGAGCAGCACGGAGGCCGTGGCCGTGGCCGTGGCGGTGGCCCTGGTCATCTGGAGGCTCCCAGGGACAGCAGGATGGCCCGTGCTGCCCACCACCCTCTCCTCGAGGTCTGTGCACACTTCCACATCCTCCTGTTTGAACGTGGCATTTCATTTGGAAAAGAATGTATTTGTAACTTCCAGGAGGAAGGCTCAGAGCCCCACATTTGGCATGACCTTGCTACAGCTCCCCCAAGGTATGCATTTCTGGGGGCGGGCAGCTGTCTACAGAGGATTCTCTGTGGGCCACATGCTTCTCCTCGCTGTGTACTTTCCACCACGGGATCCTCACACAGACCTGTGATCCCAGCACACTCCCACTTTGCACATGAGGAGATTAAGGTTCAAGGGAAGTCACTCAGCTGTTCAGCGCCGGAAGCAGGATTCACACCCACACTTCCCTGTAGCCCATTTGCAAAGGCACGTAACGACTCCACTCTTAATAACACTCTATGATAAAGGTCTTCAAAACGTCTTCACAACCTGGCTCAGAAGTGAAATTCTACCTGGATAGTTAATTTAAAGGTGACATATTGCCAAAGAAAGGTGTGTTTAGAGTCTGACTCAAAGAGATGTCCTTTCCTTCATGATTCCCCCATCCACTCACCTGCTCAGCACTGACTTGGCTACTGCTGGATACCAGGCCTTTGCCTTATAACCAAGACGGCCAGTTCTATCATCCTAGAAATGCAAACAAATCAGAGGCAGGATAGGACGTGGTAAGAAAGTGGACACTGGAGCCTGCCTGCCCAGGTTCAAGTCCCAGATCTACCAGTTACTGACGTGGGACCTTGGACAACCGTCTTTTATTTAGTTACCTTATCTATAAAATAGACATGATACAGAGCCTGTTGGCAACAACGGCTATGTACTCACTAAAACATCATCATTGTATTATTATACTCCTGCTCAGACAGCCGTGCTCAGTTTCTAAACTTCCCTCTCAGTAAGACGTGGCCCAGTGGCTGACTCCTGATGGAACAGGGCAGAAGCGATGGGTGCCATGTCCAGGCTAGCCCATCAAAAGCTCTGCAGGTGAACCTATAAGGTCTTTCCCCCTCTGGTTGGGAAGGAGATGACCCCTGGAGGCAACCTCAGAAGCCACAGAGAAGAAATGGCGAAACCACGAGATGGACATGCCTGGGTCCCCAAATCACCACTGGAAGAGAGCTGCCCATCAGGAATATCTGCATCAGATCCAATCATGAGCAAGCTTCTGAGAAATCATGGCTTCTAACATACAATAAATCATCAATACAGCCAACTTCATCAAGCATGAGATTAAATGAACTAATATGTAGATAAAGTGCTTATAACAGTGCATGGGCTCAGAGTAAGTGCCATTTATATGCTCATTATTGTTATTATTTGTTTCAACTTGACTCCAAAGGCACTGGACTCCTCACCCTCCCATAAAAGATCCTGAAATCCCCACCCTCTATATCAGAAGTGGAAGACCTTTCTGGAGAGCACAATCCTTTTGGTGGGGACCACTTGTTTTGGTGGCTGTTGTGTTTGACCGGACTCTGGGGATTTAGTGATGATGAGTCTGTTTTCTGTCTCTGAGTAGGACTGTTCCTTCCTAAGCACTGCTAACTGCATCAACCTTGAGTGCCGTCTGCCTCCCTTCCCTGTGATTGGTCACCATGGCAGACTCACCCCACAGAGTATGGGACAGATCATAGAGGCCCTCATCCACTCAGAGCTAAATTGTTGCCAGGACTCTTGGAGACCTGTGGGGTACCACTTCCCCCTATCTCCTCAACACTGTCCTCATGGCCTGGTAGCATTCATAAGATGAAAGCAATCAGTGGTTCTTGTCAGAGCCAGGTCGCTCTCCTTTGCTGATGAAGAACACCCAGCAATGAGAAAAGCAGCCATGCCTCGTGGTGGAAAGAAGCACCTTGAGCCATTTCCAAAAGCCTCCCGTGAACATACCCCATGTGATTCATCCCACACTATGGGGTAGAGGGAAAGTGGACAGCCTGCGATCTGTGCCTTGAAAGGAGGGAAACACAATAGCAAATCTGACACTTAACCAAATTCCTTTTTATTCTCCCTTAGGACACTCCCCAGCTCACTTGTACAAGAGAGAGAGTCCAAGCAGGAAGTGGTGGTCTTGGGGGATTGTGGAATTAGAAGTCGGCATTCAATGACGGCAGATGTGATAGAAATTGAAAGAGGTCCCAGAGAGTGAAGACCCAGTACAAGAGGATTCCTAACCTCTGTGTGCCCATTCCCCTCAAACTATTCGGTGACCCCTAAATTGTGCCTGTGCAGGGCAAGCAGGAATGCAAACAACATAAAGGAAAGTAAACAGCTAGGCAGCTATAGAGTTCAGCATTGATTCTGGTAGCTGCCTAGTACTAAGAGGAAGAATTTGGAGTTCAAATCCTTTTAAGTTAGAGGAGCTTGAGTTTTCCATTGGAGACACAGAAGGTCCATCTCACAGAAGTTGGGATCATACATCAGGACTAAGGGCCACATTCTAAAGGCAAAAATGAAATGTATTTACTCAAATAAAGCTAAAACAAGCATCTACAGGATCTAGATATGTCACAAATATAACTGCTAGAATAAACCTCAATACTCTGCAGAGGTGTTGTTACAGCTGTTACTGATGAAGATAACAGAATCCAGAGTCTCTCTAGGGCATAATCTACAATGTCCAATACATAAAGAAAGTCACCAGATGTGGAAAGAAATGAGAAAATATGATTCATAATCAAGAGAAAAATAGTCAGTAGAAGCAGGCCCACAGATGACCCAGACATTGGAAGTAGAAAAGACTTTAAAATAATTATTAAAAGTAGGTTAAAGAATGTATAGGTAAAGATAAATGTGGGCGGTGAAGAGAAGGGAATTCCAAGAGTGATAAGAAAATTTTAAAAAGGACCAAATGAAAATCCTAGAATTGAAAACTGCAATGGCCAAAATAAAAATTTCATTTAATGGTCTTCACAGCAGATTGGACACTGCAAAAGAAATAATGAATACACTTGAAGACAGAGTAATAGAAATTATCCCAAATGAAACACAATGAGGAAAATGATCTAAAAAAATAAACAGGAGTTCATAAATCTGTACGACAACAGCAAGCAATCTGACTTATGTTTAATTAGATTCTCCGAAGTGAAAGATAAAGTAGAAAACGTCTGTGGAGATACAAAGTTTGAAATTTAAAGAAAAACCACTACCACTACTACCCTTAGAACCAGGAATATCAGTAAATTTCAAAAAAGATAAGTAGAAGTAAAAGTAAGCCTAGGCACATTACAGTCAAATTACTGACCATCAAAGCCAAAGAGATAAATCTTGAAAGGAGTCAGAGAATGAAGGGGACAACAGGAAAGAGAGCTGACTCCTTATACAAATAGGGAAGGTCAAGAGAAAGGGAATGACATTTGCACAGTACTGCAATAAAAAAAAAAAATCTAGAATTCTATATCCAGAGAAAAAAATATTTTTCAAGTTTTATTTATTTATGTAATCTCTGCACCCAACACGGGGCTCAAACTCATGACCCCAAGATCAAGAGTTGCACACTCCTCCAACTGAGCCAGTTGGGTGCCCCCAGAGAAAAAATATTTTTAAATAAAGATGAAATAATGAATTTTTTTAAGATAACCAAAAGAATACTGAAAGAGATGCTAAAGGAAATTCTTCAGAGCTAAAAGGAAATCATACCAGGTGGAAATATGAACCTACAAAAAGGGATAAAAACTGATGGAAATTGTAGATATATTGGGAAATATAAAAGACTATTTTTGTCAAATTCTTCAAAAGCAATTAATTAAAGCAAGATAATAACAATGTATCGAGGGGTTTGCAACTTATGTAGAAGTAAAATATATAAAAACAATAGTAAAAAATGAAGGAGCATAAATGGAATTATACCTTGGTACTATTCTTCCCTTGTAAATACATTATCTTACTAATGTAAGCTAATTTTTTAAACCTTTATTTATTTGAGAAAGAGACAGAGATAGGGAGAGTGACCATGAGTGGGGAGGAGAGAGAAGAAATCCCCCTGCTGAGCAAGGGGCCCTACATGGGGCTCGATCCCAGGACTCTGGGATTATGATCTGAGCCAAGGGCAGACACTTAACCCACTGAGCCACCCAGGCACCCCTGTAAGCTCAGTTTTAATAAGTTAAATATGCATGTGTTACTCCCTGAGGCAATCTCTAGAGCAAGGATACAAAGAGTTATAGCCAAAAAAAGTCAATAGAGGAGGAAATGGAATAGAAAAATATACTTAGTTGACTCCTTCCTTCCCTTTCTCCCCAAAAAGGCAGGGAAAGATCAACAAAGAAAAAAACAGGATAATGAAAAACAAATAGCATATGGCAGACTTAAACCGAGTCATGTCAGTAATTTTACTAAAAGAAAAGGAACTAAAGATTCCAGTTAAAAGGCAGAAACTGTCAGATTTCTATAACACCAAAATCCGACTATCGACTATTCACAAGAGACATCCTGAAAATAAAGGTACAAAGAATTTGAAAGGTTAGAAAAAGATATATAACATGTAAACACTCAGCATGAAAAAGCTGGTGATCATGTGAATGTCAGACAATACAGACTTCAAGACAAGAAGTAATACCAGAGACCAAGAGGGGCATTTCATTATGAGAAAGGGGTCAATTCATCAAGAACTAACCATTTAAATGTGTATGCACCTAGGGCGCCTGGGTGGCTCCGTCATTAAGCTTAAGCGTCTGCCTTCGGCTCAGGTCATGATCCCAGAGTCCTGGGATCGATCCCTGCATCAGGCTCCCTGCTCAGCGGGAAGCCTGCTTCTCCCTCTCCCACTCCCCCTGCTTGTGTTCCCTCTCTTGCTGTCTCGGTCTCTGTCAAATAAATAAATAAAATCTTTAAAAAAAATAAATAAATGTGTATGTGCGTAATAATGGAGCTTCACAATATATAAAGCAAAAAGAAAACTGAAGAGGAAAATAGACATATAGACAATAATTCTCAATAACTGGAGAGACTGAGCAGACAAAACCTGGTAAGGGTATGAAGATTTGAAGAATTCTACTAATAGGTCTCTCGTGTCCCATCTGGGAAGTGGCTTGCCCTTCCTGCAGCCACTGGGAACTCTGCATACAGGCTTCTGGTCGTGATCTGCCTTAAAGCTCAGGGGCTGCAAATGCCAAGCCAGCCTGGCAGGCAGGGGGACAGGAGAGCTCAGGAGAAATTCCAGCTCCTCTCTCTTCATTCAAGTATCCGGTTCACCTGGCACTGGGAGGGTGGGGGATGCACAGGGCAATGCTTAACCCAGGCTGGAGGAAAGAAGTCTGGCCACCTCCAGTGGGCAGGCCTGGCCTCTGCAGGGACCACAGGATCCTGGGGCTGCCAGCTGGGAATGATGTGCCTTGTTTGTCTAGGCCCTTTTGAGAAGTCCTTTTCAGAAGATGCTGTACGCAGTGTTGAAAACCCTAAAGATCATCTTAAATTCTGATCTGAAATCTACCTCTGAATGCCAGCTTTAAATTCCACACCTAGATTTTGGGTACCACAATGGCTACCATTGAAAACACCATGTTTCCTGCCCCCAATTATTCACATGGGTGGTGTCACCCTAAAGCACACATATTATTGCCCATCCCTCTGCTGATAGCCGTCCCTGGGACGTGCAGCTCTGTGACCTTGGGATCCCACCTGTGATGTCCTGTTTCTAGGATTGGCTTGCTGAGGACCCACCTGATCCTTCTCCTTGGGGGTGAGTGGCTTCTCATAAAGGCGGGGGACTCTGGAATTCATGATTTTGGCCTTTCTGTTGAGTGCATCACTCTATCCAGAGTTTTCTGAGGGCTAGCGTTGCATCCTGAGCTAATGTAAGTGTTCAGAAACCCCATGAAGTTTTTAGGGTCACTAGTGTTTCCTTGATCACCTGGCTCTGGCACTTCGATCAGTCTCAACAAGGAACGCTGATTAAGCTATCAGGCCTCATTGTTCTTAAGAGCAATGGTCCAGAACTGAAACCAGTCTGGGATCTTCCTCAGTACTTGCTTCTACATAAAGTGAAATCACAGTTGAGGGACGGGGGTTTGTGGGTGAAGGAAGACTTGGAACTGCTCTTCTGTCAGCTCCAGCCCAGCTCCCCACGTGGGCCCAGAGATGCTGACCACTGGGGGGTGGCTCTTATGTCCGCCGTGTGGGCATGCTCAGTACAAGTCATACCTGAGATGAGTTCAGAACGCGCTGGTCTGGGAGCACCCCTTTCCTCCCACGCAGGGCAGGATCTCCCAGACCTTCCCCTCACTGCACTCACAATCAGAACATAGCCTGCATCCCCCACCCCAGAATTCATGCTGAAATCCTCACCCCCACGGTGCTGGGGTCAGGAAGCGAAGCCTCTGGGAGAGACTGACGTCATGACTGCAGAACTCTCAGAGGGGCGTCAGTATCCTCATCCAGGAGGCCCCACGGGCGTCCCTCACCTCCTCTACCCCGCGAGAACATGGGAGAAGACCTGCCTGTGGACCAGGATGCAGGTCCTCCCCAGACCCCAACCCTGCGGCGCCTCGGCCTCAGACTTCCAGCCCCCAGAGCCGTGAGGAGCAACTGCACTGTGTTCTGGCGGCGCGCATGGACCGGGACGCCGGGGATGGGGAGCTACCTTGTGGGACGTGCCCTGGGCTCATACCTGGACCCCCCACCTGTCCATCTCACTGTGAGCTTCTCCAGAAGCCCGTCCTGGTGGTCCCAATGCGTGTGTTCCTCAACCCTCCCGAGCCCCGCCCCCAGCCCGGTGCCTAGTTTTTCTTGTTTCTTGACCCCCCAGCACTGACCACATGACTGTGTAGTAGGCCTCAGGGCAAAGGGTCTTCATTGTCCCGGTATTCACGGTTGGAAATCAAGTCATCACAGAAGACAAGTGCGCTGACCCTTTACAAGTCCGTTGCTCCTCAGACATCCCTCCCTCCTTAAGGTAGCATCTGCCCCACCTGCCCGTGACATTGCTGCTTTGTAGGTCAGATGTTAGTTGATTATGGGTTTGGCAAATGCTGGAGAACACAATGAAACAGAAGTGAATCCATCACGAATTGAGAGGCCCATCTTGTGTTAGATGGAAGACTTCAGGCAGCTGGTAAGAGTGCTCCTGGAGAAGAAACAAATTGCTTGTAAAAACTACCGACAAATGAGGCAGGGCGGGGCTGGATGAATTAAGCACAGAGAAAAGTCCAACAAAGAGGCTGCAAAGACGGGTATTTCAGGGGATCTCGTGAGTAACACAGGACAAAGAGAGGCTCTAGAGGAAACAAATTATGCCCTCAATATTCTTGCAAAAATGACCTTCTTTGCTCCAAGAAGGCTACTCTTCCCCCAGGTGTCCGGGCTCCCACCTGGGCACAGCTGGCCTGCTTGGAAGGTGCACCACAGCCAAGAACAGCACCACGAAAGTTTCTGGAGGTGGGGGGAGTTGCCCCATGGCAGCACCAGGCCTCTGGTCATTAGGAGATGAGCAGACCTGGCAGGCTATGATTTCCTACAATTTTACGTAGCAGATGCGTCCAGAACCCAGAAAAGCATCTACAACAGAATTTCACACCCTCTACACAAATTCACCCACGTGTGTGATTTACAATGAGAGAGAAAGAACAGTTTTGAAGGTGTGCGGACACTTGGTTTGCTGTTCCAGTCAACGAGCGCACGCTCGCGGGAGGGACGCCGTGGGGGAGACGTCCCCTCATGCCCCTGAGGGTGGCCTCACTGTCTTTTCCAGGGTGGGCCTCTTGCAGACGCCAGTGTGAGAAGAAGTATCTTCAAAAACACGGTCCCTACACAAAATCCGCGTATCCTCCCTCCCCCTCTCCCTCCCTCCCCCTCACGGGGCTTTCAACGGTGCCATCTGGGTACTGTCTTCCCTGCCTGAGCCCTCTCGCCCCAGCCCGGCCCCTCAGGGCCCCCCGGGAGGACGAGGCTCACCTGCGGGCAACGTGGAGAACTCCACGAAGGCCTCTTTCTTCTCCCGTTGCTCCAGGGGCAGCTGCCACGGCATCTGGTGAGGCTTGGCCAGGACCTTCACCTTGTAGGCCATGTTGGGCCTGAGGTTGAAGAACTGGTACTTGTACCTGGCGGCCCTGACGACGTCCAGCTCCTCCTCGTTGAGGAAGATGACGTGGCTATAGTTGCTGTTGGTGGGCAGCCAGGAGAGCTGGGCGGAGATCTGGGTGATGTTGTCCACCCTCAGGTGGGAGGGGGCCACCACCACGTCCTTGCCCACCAGCAGCGTGCACTGCAGCTCGTCCGAGCTGCCCCGGCTGGTGATGCACTGCACGGAGATCCGGTAGGTGCAGGCCGCCGTGTTGAGCTTCTCGATGAGGGCCTTGGTTCTGCTCCCCAGCATGAGGCTCACGCGCGTCTCCTGGTCCACCAGCACGTTGTAGCTGCTCACGGTCCCCCAGCCCGGCGGTACAGCCGGGGGCTCCCAGGCCACAATGACACTTCGGGCGAGTTGCTTGATGAGGGTGATTTTTCTAGGGTAAGGCACGATGTCTTCTCCGATCTCGTCAATGTTCACGCCCAATGTCCCCTCACCATTGTCCGTGATGCCAGCGTCTATGTGAGTGGGGGCATGGAGGTCCAGAATGTTCTCCCCCTCCAAGCCGATGCCGGCATGGTTGATGAGATTCTGGTCCTGTTCGTTCCCCAGCGTACTGGCTAGTCGTGACTCGCTGTCCTGGACAAAATCCACAAAGTTGGAGGGGACCAGACCCCTCTGCCCATCCAGGAGCTCACCTGTTGGCACAAGGACAGTGAGATCACCCGACCATCGCGTCGGGGGCGCCCGAGCTCCCACCCCATCGTCTGTGCGGCTCCCCAGTGGGGCCATCCAGAAGAGCAATGGGACCACAGAGGATCCCACAGGTCTTCACGGGAGCCTGACCAAATGTCCCTTCCTCAGGACCCCTCTCTCACGACTTGCCACCTGCCACCCCCGAATCCGTCAGGCAGGGTGGCCTGCTCCTTAATGCTTATCGTGAGCCGACACCACGTGTTCAGTTACCTGCATACGGACATTGACGAACCTCCCAACAGGGCTAATGCCCCATGAGAGCAGGGACCCCTTTCTGTTCATCACATGAACCGTCCTGGGACACCCAGCACACAATAGGTGCCCAGTAAATGTCTTAGACCAACAAACATGTGTGACATGAGGGGTCTGGAGGTAAAAAAAATAAATAACCGTCTTCCTATCATCTTTGCCGGGGCGAGCATATGCATCCCAACTAAAAGGCGACCCGCCCCCTTGCAAAGCACCGTGTACATCCTAACGAGGTCCCCAGCGTGCCATCTAGTGTGACGCAAAGACTATCCACGTGGTGCCAGACCACACTGTCGAGTGTCAGAGAATGTCATCAAGCTAGCTCTCGCAGTGACTGGTGGCCGCGGGGAGAGCCCCTTCCTGTTGTGTGAAACGTTCTCTTTTTAGCTGGGCTCAAAGCCTATTAGCCGCAGGGGCCTGAAAACCCGAGAAGTGTTCTGAGGAGCCTCCAAGATGACACGGTCCGGACAATCTTCCAGCACCAGTGGGACAGGGACCCCCTCCCCAGTACCTGGCAGGAGGCTGGGGGAGGCTGGGGATGCCGACCCTGGGGGCCTCCACCTCAGGGGATGTGTGATGGACCCAAGGAGGGCATGAGACCATTAGCCCTGGATTCTCCCAGGATAAATGGGGACCCTGACTCTGCTCCTGGTCTTCTGGAGGGTGTGGGTCTCGAGGTTGTCCACCCTCGCTCGCCTCCAGGGCGCTCCCACAAGGGTTGGTGATGGGGACGACGCTGATGGGGATAAGCAAGGCTCACCGCGCAACCACCCCGCACCGCGTGTCCCCTAGGCTGGCCCTCTCCATTCTACCCAGAGGGAAGCTTCCCCCTGCCACATGGACAACGGACCCCTGAGCTTTGCAGCCCGCTGGGAATCAGGCTCCGCAGGGCCATGACAGAGAACCCTGCTGGCTTCGCAAGAACCAGTCCTTCTGCTCAAGGGCAATCACGGGCAGAGACCGAGACCCTTCCGTCCAGAGCAACTCAGCTCGTGACACTGCGGGTGCTGTCCCCAAGCTCGTCCTCAGGCTAACGAGGGGACGGAGGTGAGGCGTCCCGGACGGGGGCGATCACATTTCCCGATTTCAAGCTGGGGGAGGGATCCGGCAGGACATGGGCCAGACAACAGCAGAAGCCAGAGGTCGGTGGGGTCGCCCTGAGCCAGGAGAGGCCACCACCCGTCCTGCTGGGAGGAGGTCAGCTGGGGGAGCCCGGGGTGCTGTACAGTGAGGTGGGAGAGGCAGGACACCCCCTTTGGGACAGGAGGGTCCTCAGCCTGGGGTGTGTGCGTCAGCTGCCCGGGGAGCTCTGCAGGGACGTCTGAGGTCTGCTGGGGCTAGGACGCCCCTCCGTCGTCAGAAGGGAGGGTCAGGAGTAACCGGGAGCCTGGCCCGTCTGTCAGGGCCCCGGGGAAACAGGTCAGGTGGGCGGCCCGCCCCGGCGCGCCCACCGCCCTGCACCCCCCCACCGACCTTCGTAGAAGCCATCCTCGTCCATGTCCCCATAGATGTAGAGGTACTTCCCCGCCGTGAGGGGCAGCTCGGCCTCGGGGTTCTCATTGGGCCCATCGAAGGGGTTGTAGCTGGGGGAAGGAAGGACACTCTTGAGTAGATGCTCCACGTGGAGGCAAGTGCAGCACCTGCCCCCTCCCCCCTGCACCTGCAGGCCCGCTCACCCACACGGGTCCAGACCAAGACGGTGTACGTGTGGGTCTGTGTGCCGGATGACACATTGACGGTTCTGGTCTTTCCGCTCCTACCTGTCGCGTCTACCACAACAACACACGCTCAGATTAGGAAGCAAAAAAGATCGTGCACCCTATAATCTTCCTGTATATGTTATTCAGCAGAAGTAGAATCGTATTACATAGGCTTTTTAGTAATCTGCTTATTTTTCACATTTTCCCATAGAGCGGGACCCTCTCTCTGCCTCATAAAATATTTTATCGCGTCCTTGTTAATGGATGTGGAGTGTTTCACTGAACAGACTCACTCCGCTTAACCAATGTCCCAACATTGGGCGTTGATGTTGCTTCTAACCTTTGGTTAATCTGATCAGCGTTGCATTAAATATCCTTCTAAACATATCTTTGCAGACTTCCACACTTTCTTCCTAAAGGTAAATCTCTAGGAAGCGGATTTGTTTGCTCAAAGATGAATATTTTTAACGTCCAGGGTGCCTACTGCCAAAATGTCCTGCAAGAACACGGAGGCACCGTTTTGCCCTCCCCTCCCCCTCAGGGTATGGGCGTGCCCACACTCTCAAGTCCTCAAAATATTGGGATGAATATTTTTTTTTACAGTCGTGCCCAATTTGCAAAGAAAACATATGGTAGGTGAATTTTGGATTATTAAATTAATTTTAAATAACAGGAAAGGCTCCACTAAGTAAAACGGCATTCCTGGTAGTCAAAGGTGATAGCCACGTCCTGAAAACGTGTAGTAGAGATGCTGTGATGGGCACACGCCAACAGCACTGGAGGCTGGGCAACACGTCAGGGACAGGTTTCATGTGCTCAGCGAGGAAAGCAAAGAAGGTATTACTTCTCCCAATTTTAAGCACAGGGTGAGGTACGAGGCGCCGGCCCAAAGTCACCAGTTCCCTAAGTGGCGGGGGTGGGACCAGAGTAAGGGCCCCCTGATCCCCGTCCTGCGCAGATTTCATGGCACTGAGTCGCTCTGCCACTCCCTGTCCAGGTCCCGGGGTCCAGGAATGCTGTGCAATGGGCTGATGGTTTTCGGAAGTCAGTAATGGCCAGGGGCCACCTGCACCAGGAGCAGACAGATGCATGTTTACTGTGAAAGCCCGGGGGGTGGAGGGAGTGGGGAAACAGTCTGGCAAGGGGGTGGCATGTGCAAAGGCCCTGGGGCAGGGGGCAGGGTCCCTCCCGGGAGCTGAGAGCCAGCCTGGCTGGAGGTGAATGCAGTAGCATTGAGGGATGACAACTGTCAGGGTCCCCGATGTGGATTTGATCTCCGGAGCTGGGAGGTATCAGGAGTTTTAAGGTGGGGTGTGACTTGAGCATGCCTGCATTTTATGGAGACCCTCGGGGCACCCTGTGCATGGGGCTGGCAGAGGAGATGGGGTGAGGACGTTGGATCAGGGAGCGGCTCAGAAGGTGACGAAACTGGGCTTTGCCTGGACACAAAGAGTGAGGGGCCATGGGGCTGAAGGCTTCGTGGCAGGACGAGCGGAGGGGAACACACGCACTGAGTCGGGTCCGCGGGTGGGGGCTGACGCTGGGAGAAGGGAGGGCAAGGGTCAGTTCGGGGTGTCTCACTGAATTCACAAGCTCGGGGGGGCAAGGGGGGCAGCCGTCGTGTGCAGATGGAGAGCCCACCCCAGGCAGGACCCTGGACGCAGAGGGAGTGCATGGGGGCTGGAAGGATAAAGCACCCTGTGCGCCCTGATCTGCAGACAGAAAGGAGGGAAGGCCCCAACGGTGCCACGGCGCCCACATGCGGGGGCCGGGGCGGGGGGGGGGGTGGACAATGCCTGCAACAGGAAACCTGTAAACACAGAGAGCATGGTGGCTTTCAGGGCAGGGCTGGGGCGGGGTCAGGGGGCGGGCAGAGCCGCAGGGCAAGGCGCGGGTGAGGGTGGCGGGCATCAGGACACGGCGGCGCACTTTCCCCCGTGACTTGTGTCCCACGTGAGCGAGTGACGTCTCCGCAAAGCTGTTTGAACAGAGGGATGGGGGTTCTGGGCCAGCGGCTGGGGAGCGGGCAGATGTAGGGACGAGCGGGCGGCCATCGGCGGGAGGTCAGTGTACCAGCCGCCGCGGGAAGCGACATCCAGGGCAGGGCTTCCTGTTCTAAGCTTGGGGAAACGTCTTCCCAGCGGCTGGTTGAATAATGTCGAATAATGTCGGTGTTTGGCATCGGGGAAACCCCCCAAACTCCTGCCTCTCCTTCAGAACCGCCCCGTCGGGGACTCTAAGGACATTTAGAGAACGCGGGTCTGCCACGTTCTCTCTGGGCCCGGCTTCTGTGCTGTTCAGTTTGCTGTGGTTTGGGCTTTTCTGGCAGGATGCCTAAAACACACAGGCATGAAAGCATCAGCAGGAAAACGTCAACAGCACCGACGAGGAACGGGGCGAGGGGAACGTGGCGCAGTCTGGCCATGGCTGGCAGCTGCCACGTCCTACAGAAACCAGCCAGTCGCTCCCGCCTCCTCTGTGCCTGGTTTCACGCTGGCTATGGACTGCGTCCTCGGGGCGCACCGGCTCTCGGGGCCCCTGTCCCCGGAATGAGCCCTGGCCTGTCCCGGGGAGTGGAGGGAAGGCGAGCCCAGGGCACAGGGCGGGGGGAGGCAGGGGTATGTGGTTGGGGAACCTGGAAGCCAGCTCGGAGAGCGCAGCTCAGCATCAGAGGGCGCCCCACCTTCTCCTGACACAGGCAGGCCCAGCCCTCCCCCCAGGCCCTGGCCCTGTGGCCCAGCAGCTCCTCCCAGTGCTGGGGCAGCGTCCCCACGGACAGTGTGCCGGATGTGCCTAATCGAGAAGCCTGTGGCCCCGGGGGGAGCGACTCCAAGCGCTTCTGTTATCTGAGCAGCAGAAGTGGGTTTTCATTGGCAAAGTGAATGGATCACTAATCAGAAAATAATCTGCTAATCAGCATAACAGCTGTTACAAATGGCTCCCATTGGAGAAAACAAAGGGTGTGGAAGGTACAGGGCTTGGCTAAACCTGGGGGGGGGGGGGGCTCTGCCTGCCCAAAGCTTGCGGTTCTGCCCGGGGGTGGCGTCCACCCTGCGCCTGGCACACAGACTTGGGCGCCTGGGACGAGAGGCCGGGTCGCGGTTGAGCGTGAAGAACAGGAGGGATGAAGTGTTTCCTGTCTGCTTGTTTGTGTCTAAGTCCTGGGCGTCTGTGCCTACGGCAGGACCCGGCGTCAGGATGCTTTCCTTTGAAGGAGGTCGAGAACTGGGGGGGACACAGCGGCTCTGCGCTCGCCCCTGAGTCGTGCGGAGCCCACGGCCTGTGCGTTCTCACTGAGCCTGGACACCACGGGCCCCCCACCCAAGCCTGGCAGAGCTGGTGCCTGCAGGCCAGGGCCCGGGGGGAGCGCTCCCAGACCCACGGCCTCCTCGGGGCCCCCAAGCCCGGGGGGCAGAGCGGAGCTTCGCGCTTACCTGTAGCGGGCGACACACAAGTGGACCTTCCCCGAGTATCTCTGCTTGGAGGTATTGGAATTCCGTTCATTATCCATCTGTTAAAGACACAGAGGATGTTCGGGTTACGCGTCGTGCCGGGAGCACACGGGAAACCCTTCCGGCCCCGCTGAGCTTCCTGCCCCAATGGTGGTGCTCCCGTGAGACGTCAGCCCCGAGACGGGGTGGCTCCCGCAGCATATGGGCCCCCGGTCCCTGGGGAGGACATTTATACAGAACGTGTCTCCCCACGCCAGGAGGGGACCCGAGGTGGGGCCTTCCCTGACGCAGGGCATGGGACCCGCTTGGCGGACCGGGCGTGTGTGCCAGGCCCTGCCGGGCTTCTGTGAAGACACGGAGATGGACAGTGACCGTGTCCTCTGCTCACAGGGGCTCAGCCCCGGGACACGGACACCGCTCCCCGCACTCCCCTGTCTGACAGTGCCCGGGGCTCCGAGGCCGAGACATCCGGGAAGACTGCGTGGAAACGGCGACATGAGGGTCAATGAAGGCTGGATACGGGAATTTGTGGGAGGGAGAAGCAGGAGGAGGGATGAGGGAGAAAGGCGGGAGGACCGTGGCGTTCCCACCAGCCGCACGCACGCCAGAACTCACGTCTGATTCAAATCTGCATCTTGGGCTGGCGGATCTCGACAGAAAGGCGGGCTTGACAGACGGAGGCTCCAGCCTGTCACCAGCGAGCGGGAGGGGCCGGATGTAGTCCCCGACCACGGTGCGGCTTCTGACGGCGCTCTCCTGAGCTGACCACAACACGAGACAGTTTAACAAGGACACGGATGAAATAACAGCACATACGGGTCCTTCGACCCCCCAGCGTGCCCGTCCCCTCACCGCCTCAGCCTCGGGGCTCCGTGTTGGGATCTGCCCCCCTCCCACCCTGGGTCCCCATGGCCAGCCTGACCCCACTCCTGGCCGTGAGGATGGTTTGGGGGCATTGGTGGTATCACGTGGGGACGGAAGGTCCCGCCACAGGGAATTAAAGGGAGTCGTGGAGAGAGAGGCTCTCCCTTCCCTGGCTGCCATGCGGGGGGCTGGGAGGCTCGGTGCAGCCACATTGCCACCGGGAGGAAAGTTGGTCCCATCAGAGCGCTCATAGCAGGGGACCGCCAGGCGGGGAGGAACTGCTTCCTGGGGACACAGTTCGAGCCCCCGAGTCCAGTTGCGCCTGGAGCTGGACCTCCTGGCTCCTCATCCTGACGACAAGTGAGTTCCTTCTGGCTCACACCAGTTTAGGTCAGCTTTGCTGTCATTTATGACCGAAAGAGTCCTAACTAATGCACAAGGTGGCCAAAGGGCCAGGCGTTTTTAGGGTTCCAACGTGAAACACAGGAGCGCGATCTCCCCCCGCCCCGTCCAGCCTCTTTCTGTAGCGGTCAGACCACGGGATCGCCTCCCTGAAGACGTGACCTGCTACGTCCTGGCTGGGAAATACCACGTGATTCGGTGTAAGGTGGGAAGTGTCCCACCCACAGGGGCCCCGCGGCTCCGCCTGATCAAGGGAACTGTGAGAGAGCACCCCCGAAATGGACGCGGTGCCACAACAGACACGGGACTCTGCTGGGGGGTCAGATCCCGGAGAGCAGGGGCATTGCGGGTCGCGGCCATCTGTCCCCTCTGCCCCGGGCAGGTGCTCGGCGTACAGCAGGTGCGAAGCGACCCAGAAGCCTCAGAGCGGCAGGTGCGAAGCATCACTGCTTCTCCCCGCCCCGGGCCGTGGGGGGTGCGAACCCTGACCCATGGCGGTCCGGCCAGCGCCCTGTGAGTGGAGGTGAGCAGGTGTGTGATCCACTGCCTCCTTTCCCCTTCGATGGAACATTCCAGAGAGAGGCTGTGCCTTCCAGCGCTCCTGAGAGAGGACAGCGCAGCCCGTCCCCCAAGCGCCGCGGGGCTGATCCGGCCCCTGAGGTCGGGGTGCACCACAGCAGCACCTGGCCCGTCCTGACCGATGACCGCTGGGGTCAGCAGCGTGGACGCGCGGCCCTGCGAGATGAACACAGTGGGGTCTCCTCGTGTTCATGTTTGGCTGACGTGGCCCGGTCCTCGGTCCAGGTCCAGGTCCGACTCGGAGCCGGCATGAGGCAGAGGCAAAACCGTCAGAACCGCCGGCACCCTCGGCCTCGCTGGCTCCCAGGCAATCCTCCTGCAGCGGTGGGCGCTGCTCTCCCGAGATTCGACCTGGACTCGACTGCGGGGCCTGCGCTCACGTCAGACGTGGCCCACTGCGCAGCCCGCCGTCCCTTAGCGGCTCCCGATCAACCCCCAACTGTCTCCTCAGCCTCTGGGCCAGGCTGGCTTCAGGCAGGAGGACGTGGAGCGGGTGGGCCGCACATCTGCCCACGGTCCTTCTCTGCCTCGTGCTGGCCCTTCCACGCTCCCCTCACACCTGGGGGAAGAAAGCGGGGCCCAGCCGCCAAGGCCCCCGGGGCGCCCACCCGTCGGAGAATGCCCTCAGGGGGACCGCCCTTGGGAGGATCGCGGGGCCTCGGGAGGCTCTGTGGGCTCTCCTCCACGCATCCATCAGCGATGCCGGCACAGCGAGGGTGAAGCCAAGTGTGCATGGGCCCTGCCAATGGGGGCCCCTCGCGGGGTGAGGTCGCGCATCGTTACGTGAGCTCGGTCCATCGGGACAGCGGCTCTTCCCGACGGCTGCCCGGAAACCGTGGTACAAACCTATTGGTCCACCAGGGTCCGAGCAACAGGCTTGGTGCCGCGAGCACCTGCTGGCTTTGCTTTCACTGAGGGCCCACTTCCGCCATCGGGAATCGTATCGCGCTTCCCGGAGCCGTCCCTCTGGACACTCACGCATCTACACTCTGCACAGAGGAGCTCATGCAGCAGGACCAGGATGCCGTGGGGAGAAGGGCCTGCCTGCCACGCGCAGCTTGGCCAAGGGCCCGAACGCCGTGTCACGGGTCAGGAGCGTGACCAGGCCCCATGGGGTCTGTGCCGAGCACCTGCCTCCCCCGGCAGTCTGGGGCTCAGGTGCGCGCCAGGCAGAGGCACCATGTGACCAGCCCCCCCTTACACTCTGGGCACCGCATCCCCCGCGGCTTCCCTGGGCAGGAACTCTGCATGCACGGGGCGCTCCGCGTGGCCTGCGTGGATCCTGCAGGCATCCTGTCTCTGCCCTTAGGATCTGACCGTGTCCCCGTCCCATGTTGCCATCATAGCTCTAAGCATAGCTCTGAGTCCTGGGAGTCACCAAACGTGTTGGGGTCTTGAAAAGTGCGTACCGGCCAAACATATGGCCACCGACCCCGAGAATGTTCGTTTCATGGAGTAAGAGCTGAAACCGTCCTGCCTCTTCTTACCCTTCGGGCAACACGGCCCCAACGTCACTTCCTGGAGGCGGGTGTCTGAGGCCGCCCGATCTAACGTAGCCCTGGGTCACTTTCTACCTTGTCACCCTGTCCCCACACATCTGTCCTGGCCATTCCTCTGTCCCCTTGCTTCTCGCCTGTCTGCATCCACCGAGAGGAAATTCTGCGAGGGGCCCGGCCGGCCGGCCGACATCACAGCCGCAGGCCCCAGACCTGGCCTGGGTGCGCCGTGCACTCGGGACACCGTGGAGGGACTTGCCGACCTCCCGGCCCCCACCCTGTTGTTCACAGCCATGTGACATGGCAGCTAATGGCTGAGCAGGACAGGAAGGATGGCGCCGACAGAAGCCATGCAGGGAAGGTGATTTATCGACATGGTCAATAAATAAACGAGGCATGTTCGCGTCGTTGTAATGTTATAAAGCACCGAAGAAACCTCATCCTCTGTTTTGATGGTAAGGGAAAGAATCTGGAAATTCTCTCCTCTGTGGAGTTCCAAAGGGGGAGTCTGACACTCATCTCCCCTTAATTAAAACAACAACTTTTGAACAGGTGGGCATTCTTGCAACCAGGGTGACCCGTGCGGGTTGCCCTTGGGCGAGGAAAGCGCTCTTTGACGGCCCAGGCAGCTCTCTGCGTCTAGGCGGGAGCCCCGCAGTGAGGCCGTCATGCAGACCCCGGTGGTCTTTCAGCCAGACACAAAGACAAAATCCCTCCCCCAGCACGCAACGTCAAACCGTGCTGCCCCCCGCCCCGCCTCCTGAGCACCAGTGGGCGCTCACCGCTGTGAGCCTCCCGGCTTTCGTGCGGCAGGAACTCGTCCCCATGTGGAGGCTGCTCGGCGTGAAGGCGGGGAGGGCCACAGCCCAGCCGTGTGCCTCGCGGCCCCGGGCGGGAGCTGCCCGGCTCACTGCCAGGAGCTGTGTGACCCACGCGAGGGCCTCGGTCTTGAGCTCTGCAGAGTGGGACCAGGACGGCACCTGCCACATGCGGCCATGCCAAGAGCACGTGGGCTGACACCTGCGAGCGCTCAGAGCAGCGGCTGGTGCCGCAGGCATGCCCAGTGGCTGCTGGGGGCCTGCCGTCACCTGGAGCCCCGCGATGCCGGGCGCCCGGCGCAGGCGGTCAAACAGACGCGCGGGGCTCGCCCTGCTGCGGGGTCGCTGGCTATCCCTTGGCCACGCGACACAGGGGCGGGCGGGGCAGGCACTCACCTTTGCCGATGGAGGGGGCGAGTCCGTTCATGAACTGCGGGAAAGGCTTGCCGGACGCGGGGACGTCCAAGGAGGCCCCAGCGCCGCCACCCAGCAGGTCGATCTTCCCTGCGTGCTCCCGGAGCCTCTCCAGGTCCTGCGACAGCAGGCGGAACTGCTCACTCTGCGTCCGGCATTTCTCCTCCAGCTCCCGCACCTTGCTCTGCACGGCAGAGGCACGGACACGCAGTCAGGGGTGGGGGGGGCATGCGTGCATGGGTGTGCACACGTGTGCGTGTACATGCATGCACACGCGTGTGTGGTGGCGAGCCGCCTCCCACCTCCGTGGGAGAACGGTGTCTGATAAAACCAGGCGTCCCGTGCAGCCTGGCGGTTGGCCAAGTCCCCTCCCCGCCGGACGTGGGAAACCACACATGCCGCGAAGGCCTACAAACACTCCGATCCCAGCCAACCGCGGATTGTTCTGGGCTCTGTGTGCAGCTCGGGCCCTTGTGGTTGGCACGTCTCGCCATAGCTGTTTGAAATGTGGAGGGTGAGGCGGTGACACAGCCCAGACTTGGGGGGCAGCTCAGTTGCCAATCCACGGATTCATTTTTCTCATGGGGGCACCCGCCCCTAGACTGCAGAGCCCCAGGGAACACTGCTCTAGCAATAAAAGGGGATTTCTTTCTGCTGGGTTTGGTTAGCAACACAGCAACATTTGCAGACATGCAGAGATGTCTCCGGAGCCCTGGGGAGAGGGGTGGGCTCCCTCGGACACACGGCAGGGAAGAGGCAGCCCGGGGCAGCTCCCTTCTGACCCCGCTCCTGTCCCATTGCTGCCCCGCGGGCTCTCAGGTTCACTGGCTTGATACACACACTCTTCCCCGACGCTCACGGACCACGCTTCCTATCCTGGTGCAGACGCAGGGCTCTGTCTCAGCGACCAGAGTGCCTGCACGGTCTACAGCTGGGCCCACACGCTGTGGACGGACGCGTGGAGGGTCGGCTCTGCCCCCTCCCCCCGAGGAACTCTCTGCATGCTGCTCACTGCCCCCCGTGGTACGCGAGCCCCTGGTTCCTTCTCGTCTGTCTCCAGACTGGATGGGAAGCTCAAAGCCTTCGCTCTCTCTGCTTCCCTCCTCAATACGTCCTCAGGGCTCTTACAGAATTGGGCACATAGTAGGTGCTCAGTAAGTGTTTGCCGAATCCATGAAAAGAGGGGACTGCAGATCTGCGGTGCGGTGGCTCATTTTGTCCGCATGGATGGAGTCCTGCCTTGTCTCCGCTCCTTACTCCGTGATAAATGGAGAATCCCATCTGCTGCATTATTAACTCCATGTGTAGCCTGGTCCCCGGCTAACATGTCAGCTCCACGAGGGCAGGATCGTCTGCTGCTTCCCTGATGCGTCCCCAGCACTTGGAACGGAGCTTGGTACCGAGTCAGCGTTCAGTAGATCTTTGGTTTAATATGGGCGTGTGTGGGGGAATGCGGGGACAGCCAGGAACAGCCCTCGACCTGCAGAGGACCAGCGGTAGACACGCTTCTCCCCCTCCTCCTCTTCCTCCTCTTCATCCTCCTCCTTCTTCCCACTCTCCTCCCCTCTTCCCTTCTCTTCCTCTGTCCTCCTCTTCCTCGCCCCTCCCCCTCCCTCCTCCTCTTCTTCATCCTCTTCCTTGCCCCTCCTCCTCCTCTTCTTCCCCCTGTTCCCCTCCTTCCCCTCCCCCTTCCTCCCCCTTTGCCCATCCTCCCCCCCTCCTCTGGCATTAAGCTTTCCAGCTCCTTAGTATAGAATGAAGTGCTATTTATGTCTGAGATCAGGGATTTCTAAAAAAAACCTAACAAATCCCAAGCCTATAATTAATTTCTTTGATTCATTAAAAAAAAAAATCAGCAGGATTCTTCTTCTAAAAAGCTGAATGAGCTTATCGGCGATTGCTGCCTCCACCAAGGCAGAGAAGTGAGCTCAGCACTCCCGGGCCCAGGCGGGGACGCGGGACCATTCAGACCTGCCTCCAGCTGGGCCGACCCCAGAACAGGGTAACCTGTCAGATGCCCCGAGGCCTAGGGCCCTGACTCCCAACTCGTTCTCTCCAGGGCAGAGCCGTGAACCCTGACGGATGGACAGGGTCCTCAGACGGGGAGAGCAAGCGGGCACAGGGGGCCCTGAGCTGACGGGATTGTCCGGGTGTGCGAGAATGTTTGGTGGCTGGTGGGAGAACACGAGCACTATTTTCTTGGCCGTGAACTCATTTTCACGTGTGTTAGGAGAAAGGCGGGCAGATCAAATCCTCGGTACCACCTAACGAAAACAGCACATGGATTCTTCACTTCCGTGCCATCCTAGAAACGACAAAGCCAGAGTGATGGAGGACAGATCGGCGGTCGTCCGGGCTGGGGCCGCAGGACGGCGCGACGCGCAAGGAGTAAGAGGAGGGGGTGACGGCTACCCGCATTCCCACCGTGGCAGTGGGAATCTCCGTGTGCTCCCAGCTCCCAGAACGCTACACTAAAGGAACGTAAAAACAGGAGAAATCCAGATGCGAACAGATTTAACAATATGAGATGATGCTGTAGGTGCCCGGCCTGGGCGGTCAGTCTCGGTGGTGCCCATGGAGCGTGGCCGAGGTCCTCACGGGCCTCCCTGGAACCTGGCGTCCGAGACGCGCCTGCCACCGGCAGCCGGTTGCTGGGGCTGTGTGACGGGGTGCTCCAGGAGAGGGCGGGGCCCCAAGGCGGAGGGGGCGACGTGCGCTCCCGGCCAGACCCTGCAGGACGCAGACACGCCCCGGGACGGGGCCGCCTACAGGCGCCTGGTGGCAGCACCTGTCATGGGCCACCAAGCACGGGCATCCTCGGCGCCCACTGCCAGCAGGTGTAGCCTCCGAGCTCCCTGGGAACTGCCCTCGGTGCCCCCCTCCTGCCAGGTTGTGTCTCTTTGTTCAGGGGTCCCCTTCACCGATGGCGACTGGGCTGTGCCGTTTCCCTGGCAGCTGGCCTGGACGTGGTGCTCTGAGGAGTGGCAGGTGATGTGCTGACCGTGCAGTCCCAGGAGCGGGTGGGCACGTCGGTGTACCCAGACATCCACGGAGGCTGGTGGGGAGTGCCGGGGGGAGCACGGGCGAGCCGGACAATGCTGGGGGAACACAGTGAATGGGAGCGTGCATGTTCTGTCCGGAGGGGCATCTGCTCCGCATCGGTCCAGACCCACGGGGGCTAAACTTCTAGTCTTTGAAAAGGAGAAGAGAGTCTTTATTTTAATGTAAAGATCTCTCAATGTTTAAGCATCGGCAGAGGCCCATCCACAGTCTGGGCTGACAAGGCCGGTCTGGAGACGGTATGGCCACTCGGTGACCCTGGGCGCGAAAACCCGGGGAGCGTTCCCGCGGGCACCCGGTCAGGGTGGCTGGCTGGCCTCGTGGCCCAGGCAATGGCCTCCAACTGTGCCCACGTGAGCCCTGGACACACAGGAGGATCCCCGCAGGGTCTGGGGCTCCGGGGGCCCAGTCTTCTGGATGAAGAGCACGTGTCCCGGGGAGCTGGTGTTCCACTCTGGAACAATCCTTGTCGCCCCTGAGACTCCCATCCCAGGGGCGGGCAGTGTGCACGTTAGGAACGTAGCTGCCCTGAAGACATCGGCCACCCCGTCTCCATCAGTGCCCCAGCCACGCTCATTTGTGAGGCCGATATCAGGGGAGAAAACCCCTGATGAAATATCAGCTTTTCCCTAAGCATGATGAGTGGGAGAAACGGGCATCTGTTGGTGACATTAAAGGTATTCCAGATACGTCAACTGGCTCAAACATCGTGGTGTCATCCTGCCCTCAAGTGGACAGGATACAAGACTGGAACAGAAGCCGCAAGGCTCTGAATGGTCCTGTGTCCAGATGCGGATTCGGAGGATTTCTGGTTCCCCGAGGCCTCCTGGATCAGGCCCGTCGGCTTGACCTGCTTCCCTCGAGTGCGCCTTCCATGGGCACTGGCGGCGAGAGGTCCCCAGGGTGCAGGGAGGACGTCGCGGAGCTGTGGACGCACACGGATGTGCCTGCTCGTCAGAGTGTTTGCTTGACCCGTGTCTGTACGCATGGGAGCCTTGCCTTCAGCACAACCTGGAGCAAAGTTGCAGGGGGGCGGCCAGGCCTCTCCCACCTCCTCCGGCTGCTTCCAGAGAGACGCGCGGAGCCGTGTGGGCCACACCTAACCACAGCTCTCCTCCGCTACCTGCCTTGCCTCCCTTCCAGGTGCCCGAGAAAATGGCCGTGGGGCTGCCGGAGCCCAGGAGCTTCCGGTGCCTGATCTCTGGTCTGGGGAGCAGGGGTCGGGACAGCGAGGAGATGGGCGCTGGGGACCCGTTACGCCCAAAATGCGTCATACAGGAGGGCGCTCCCTCTGGAAGCCTCATCCGGCTTCCTGCCTTCCGGAAGAGAGGCAGTTTTTCCTGCAGGAGCCCCCAGCAGCTGGGTGTCCTGGCCTGGCTGCAGGGCCCCCCCAGTCCCTGAGTCACCAGCAGGAGGAACGGCTTCCCAGGGAGCAGGAAGGCAGCAGTGACCCCACCGACCTGCCCAGCTGGCTTCTTCGCACATCGGTATTTATTTCAGGATCCAGAGCCCTGTCGCCTCCTGGACGGGTGGCCCCCCGGGGAGCTGGCCACCTGCAGGCGGTGGGAGCGGGGGCTGCGCAGACCACGGTGGTAACAGATGGCACCCACATCAGGCAAGTAAACTATCCCTGGAAGAAACACGAGACTTGCAAATGTGGTCGTGGGTATTTATAAAGACGAAGGAAAACACATCCCAGCGTGACTAGCCATCCGCGCCCGCCCCTCCGCATTCCGCATCAGAACTCCGGGCTTCGTAGAGGACAGCCGCGTGGGGGGCTTGGCCCTGTGTCCAGCCAGGCCAGGTGGAGAGTGCGGGGCGGTCGTGAATCATCCAAGGAGCAAGGAGGACCAGAGGCGTCCCGGGCAGGCTGGGCCCCCGGCATGGGAGTGCGCAGGAGTCAGGTTCCGTGTGGCATCCTGATGGCCATGCTGCTTACCCAGGGCCGTCTGCCTGCTCTGTGCCAGGTGCTGTTGGCCTCGCTGATGGCCAGGGAGACCACGGGCTCAGGTGGTATGAGCCCATGGCACGGGGAGACAAACAAGGCCAAGATGCACGAAAGCCAGGGGTCAAACACCCAGGCAGGGGCCGGCAAACCCAGGCCTCTCCGACTCCGGGCTCTGAGCTGGCTCTAGATTCCAGGTCCCCCCCCAACTCATGGGGACCTGGAGGCACGTCCTGCAGCCTCTGTGGGCCTGTCTCCACCTAGAACATGTGGTGAAGCATGTCTTCCAGAACCCAGTGGGGAATTGCAAAGTCAGACCCCGGGGGGTGTGGGAGGGGCTCCATTAGCAGAAGCGACAGTCTCCACCGCTCTGGGGGCAAAGCCGCAGTGCAGATGCCGCGGGGAGGGGCGTGCGGCCAGCCTAGCAACTCAGACACCCGAGCTCCCTCCCCCCCTCCAGTTGCCTGGATGTTGATTTTCAGCAACATGTGAGAGCACATCTGAGCCCGTGGGGGTCTACCAGAATTCCCTACATTTTGTCATCAACGGGGACACTCCGTGTCGTTTTCACAGTGATGCCCAACTCAGGAGTGCCTTCTGCTGCCAGTTTAATACCCCATCTCTGTGGGCTCCTGCCGGCAACCCTACGGCTCATGAGAAACCCCATGTCCGTTCATCTCCACAGGCTGAGTTCCGGGATCTTCTCGGTGATTGCTCCGAACTCCAGAATCTTTGCAGGACTTCACAGTCTTGAGACTGAATGGAATGACACCGTCGCCAAGGGGAGACTGGTGAGTGCGGACTTCTCTTCGGCTGATGGTTAGCATCCTACGCCATGCCTGTCTCCAGCACAAGTGTCTTCAACGTTTGCTTTGGTTCGTGTGATTCAACATTTGTCCAATTCTCCAGCTGCAACGGCAGTGAATTCTAAGCTGGTGGGTCTGGATCGCCGGAGTCTCCCTGTTTCCGGGCAGATGTGCGTTCGTCACGCAGTATTACGTGTGCAGATAAGCACCTGTCATTGGTGGGACCTCAGAATACCTGTATCACCTTCGGGGTGCCAAGAGCGGGGGGGCAGGCGGCGGCCCCCGGGACACAGAGCTGGAGTGGGGGTTGGTCCCGGGGCAGCCACGCTCCCAAGCATCGGGGCACGCTCGGCTTCCCTGTCCCGACCACCTCATCTCGCAGCAAAGCCTCAGGGGTACGGGGCTGCTTAGGCTATTCCAGGAGCACCGAGACCCGGGGGGGGGGGTGCGCAGGGGCTTCCTAAGACGCATCAGATATAAAACATTAATTACAAATCGTTATGTGTCCACCTCTCAGATTCTCAATTTGGCTACTATTCTGCACACTTCCGTATCAAAATCGCGTTGTCCCATAAGGATTCTAGAATTCAGACGGGGTGGGGACGATACCACGGATCAACCACGTTTGGTTTCATTCCTGGGGCCCAGGGAGACGGCACTTCTGGCTTCTTCTGGTGACTCAGCAGAGCAGGTAGGAGCTGTCCCTGCTGCGGTCACCAGGAAGCCCCACGCGCCAGACGGCACGGTCACAAGATGCAGGGAGCCTGCATTCCCAGGTCGTCCCCGCGCCGTCCCTGCATCGTCCCCGAGTCATCCCCCCACGTCCTCCCCACGGCATCCCCGCATCGTCCCCCTACAGCGTCCCCATGGCATCACTTGGAGGGGAGTTCTCCGGGGCCTTCCCCAATTGGCAGCAGACGGTGCCGACAGAGAACGACCTTCATATGTTCGATGTGAGGTTGTGACCTGAGCCTCACTCTACAAATGCACCTGAGAACCGGGTTCATCTTTCTGATGGGACCAAGTGCGTGTCCTCCTGCATGTGCTCATTCACCCACACGCACACTCACTTGCCACATGGTGATTCAGTGTCCTAACACCAGCCCGGCAGAGTGACCCCCCTTAGGCCCAGCAACATGGGGCCGGTACGTTTAGGGACCCATGCAAATGTTTTCATTTTAGTTTCCTTTAAAATCAGAAACAAACAAATAATAATGAATCCAGTGTGGACTATATCCTCTTTACCCAGGCAGGTGCATGTAAAATGTAATTTTTAGTACTTTCATGGAGGAAGGGATGGGACTCATGAGGCAAAGAGGCCCAGGGTCCAGGGAGGTCCCAACACCGCCCAGATGCTGGGCCTGCCTCGAGAAGACCCCGTGCCGGCCTGGGTCAGGGGGTGCGCTGTCTGCTCATCAAAGCCTCCCCAAATGAGACCCAGGATGAAAGGAGCCTGCGCAGGTTCCTCCCCGGCTGGGACAAGCGTCTGGCGTCACGGGCAGTTTGAAGCTTCGTCCCAGAGCTGACGGCCAGCAAGCTGGCGGCCACAGGGAGGTGCTGGGAAGTCGCCCCGAAGAATAAGGCACAAAGCATACAGAACACACACGCAAAGCACACAGCACGGACAGTGGCAAGAGCGAGCTCATCCGGGGCTTTCCCCTGCAGCGGGCCCGGAGCCCGCCGCCCCCGAACCCCGCACACAGGCACTGCTCCCCTGCACCCCTTCTCAGCAGCCTCGGACGGCGCCGCCAACTGGCCCTCCTGCCCTCGCGGCCTGGCTCTGCTCTTGCGAGCTGTGCGTCCCGGGGCAAGGGACTCGGTCTCTGTGCCTGATTTCCAATCCGGGAAGAGGATGATGATGGTAGCGACCTCACTGGGGGGTCTATGGATTAAATCCGATACACGTGTCCAGTGCCCGGTGGACAGTGTTCACGTGGCCTGCACCCCCGCCAGGGAAGGCAGCGCTTCCGGGTCTCGTCACCGTGTGAACTCATTCACAATTCAACGCCGGCTGCGGTTTTGCGGGCGGGAGAGCTGACCCCACTTCCCAGGGAGGACGGACGCGGGGGCCAGGGAAGCCGGCTGCAAAGCAGGGCCAAACTCCTGGGGTCTAAGTCCAGACTCGCTTCTTATCAGCTTGCCTTGGGCCAGTCACTTGTGCCTCGGTTTCCCCTGGGTCGTCGTGAAGATTAAGGGGCATGCGCATGTGTCCTAGATGTCCCCAGATGCACCCTTAGAACAGCGTCTGGCACAAAGTGAGTGTTCAGGGAACCCCAGGTCACCATCATTGGGTTATCGTTATTATTATTAATTTTAAAACGTTCTCTTGCTTCTTTGTCTTGAAATAACTCCCCCGTAAAGTGCGGGGGACGCCGTTTCCCTAAATGGTGCCTTCTCTGCAGTTCACAGCGTGCTCGGTCTTGATTCTGGAAAAGCTCTATTTTCAGCTAACGCCTGACGCCCACCTTGGCGAGGCCGCACAGCAAGCCCGGATGATTCTGCAGGTGCTGGACTCTGCTTGCGTCCTGACGGGGATGGAGACCGCCCCCTCCTCTCGTCCCCAGACACCCTGGCCATTCACTCATCAGAACACAGGGCTCAGGAGCACCCACAGACCGGCTGTGCATGGACGGCCCCTGGGAGGGGGGTTGCTGCCACATGTTTGCTGAGACAACGTTTGGAGTCCCGTGTGTGCGTCCCGCTGGGCAAGGGGGCGGCTGTTCTGCTGAGGAGAGCACCTGACTCAGGGGAGTCCCCAGCGTGCCATGCGGGACGCACACCCGTGGGAGGGGTGGATGTTCAGGTCACTAAGACGCTGAGCCACGGATTGGCCAAGACTCCAGGGCACTGGCTCGTCCCCTATGCCCTCCGTCCCCAGACTAGCCTCACGACGCGAAGCAATTCTTCCCAGACAGCGGCTGCATCGGAACTGCCCCAGGAGCGGGGGGCGGGAGGGCGGCTGGGTCCCTCCCGGTTTCTGGGTCCCCCCACACTTTCTGACTCCACGGGTTGGGCGGGACCTGAGAATCTGCATCTCTAGCAAGCCCCCAGCTGATGCCGACTCTGCTGGTCTGGGGACCCCACTGTGAGAACCACTCCTCCTCAAAGAGGGAAGATCATCCCTTCCGTGAATACGCGATCAAACTCAGAGTTTTGGAAAACACTCAAAACCCTGTTCAGAGGGACAACGCTGTTCCTCCTGTTCGGTGGGGGTGGTGAGAAGGGCCGCGGCCTCGCCTGCAGGAGGGCCCCGAGCGCGCACACGGCAGACACAAACACAGCAGTGGAACGTTCTGGGGCCAGGGTGGAATCCTGATGACCGACAGACGGGCCGCCTGCCGGGCGCGGCTGGCCCGAGGGCAGGATCAGTGTCCCCACCTCCCACCCCACCCCACCCCTCGCGGTCATCGGGGTTCCGGGCTGTCCTCCCAGCCTGACCCTTACGGCCGCGGCGGGAAACGGGAGACCAGGTTCGCTGAGCCTGCTCAACACTTGCGGGAACAGAGCTTGTGTCCCGGGCCTGGCTGGCAGTTGGCAGCGCCCCCCGCCGGGGAGGTCCTGCCCGCGGCTCCTCATGCCCCCGGCCCCCAGGAGCCCCCTCCCCGCCCCGCATCCGGAGGAAGCTCGGGGCTGCCGGCTTCGGGAGAAGAGGCGGGTTGAGCGGGCCCAGGGACGCGTGGCCGCCCCGTGCACGAGGGAAAGCAGCACCAAGCACACCAGCAGGGGGAGGCACGACCCTCGAGTACCTGCATGCCGTCCAGCGCGTTCTGCGTGAAGCACAAAGCAAAGACACAACCAGGGAAGACGTCGTAAAGAAGAGGAGACACGGGACTCTCAGCACGTCTGCGCTGCCCCTGTTCCCCCAAAGCGCGTCCCAGGGTGACCCCCATGCCAAAGCATGCAGCGCCCCCGGCCCGGCTCCGGCCAGGAGACCCCAGAGGGCAGGGGCACACAACACACCTCCTGTCAGCGGCCTTGAGCGGCGGAGGCGAGGAAGTGTGCTTGCAGCGGGAGGCGATCCGAATGGGCGTGGGGGGGCGCGGGGGGCATTTTTCAGGGAGAAGCGTGGCCATTGGGGGCTGCTGCCATTCCCTCAGGTGATAGATCTCCCCCTGCCATTCATCACACTCACCCCTCCAGATATTCATTAGCTAATGGACGCTCTCACAAAACCAATTCTAATACATATGATGGTAATGGTGGAACCTTCCCCTGCAGGAGGAATAGATGTCATGAGGCAACGCAAGAGAATTGGGAGAGGCACACGTTCTCCGTGGCCGCCGTGGCCCTGGGGGCAAAGGACGGGGCCACCTTCCCCCCCATATCTGGGGACGGAGGCCCACGCAGGGCACCCCGCCTGTGTGTCTATAGGGAAGGGGCAGGGGGCTGCCTGGCCTCTGTCTGTAGCCGCAGGAAGTCCCCCACGCAGGGCTCACTGCGGGCGGTACTGTGGCCGCGACTCAGATGGCGCCCACCGCTCGGATCCCCTGGGTCGTCCCCTCTCTCATTCTGCAAAGGCCTCCCCAGATAGCACCTGCCAAGCGCTTCCCCAGCATCAGCACTGTCCCTGAACCATCCACGGTTCCACCCACACCCACGCCTTCTCCTCATCCCGAGCAAGAGCGTGGCCTCCTCCTCCTTGCATGCCCCCCAGAGGAGCCCGTGGGGGAGAGCGGCCCACGTGAGGCCCCCAGCTCCGCGGGGGCTGTGTGACGGCAGGGACATGCCTTTGCCTCTCTGTGTGGTCCCTGTGCTGACCGCACGGGGGGTGGGTGAGCAGCACTAGGGGCTGGTGCCCAGCGGGTGCTCATGAGTGCCCCCCACTTCTGACCTCGCCCGCCCCCGAGGCCGGTGGTCAGGGTTCCGGCACTTACCTCTAGCAGCCGTAGGGCACCTTCATGTTCTTTCTTAGCTTCAACCTGAGCCTTTTTTTATGATAAAAAGAGAAAAGAGTCAATGTTTAAAGCAGGGGAAAGAGAAGAGAATCAGATGAATGTCTGAATTATCGGGGTGTGGGTCACTGATTTTTACCCCCCTAAGAAGCACTCCGTTCTGAGGACCTAGACCAGTTCTCATTCCTCTCCCCTTCGGGCAAACACGGGATGAATGCCGGCCGGCTGGATGCTCTTTGTCAGCACGGGGAATGGGGAAACGCGCCCTGATCGTGACGGGCTGGGCCGGTGGGAGGCCCCGCTCCTCCGGAGAGAGGCGGTCACACGCAGAAGGGGGCTGGGCCCAGGAGAGCAGGATGATTCTTCCTGAAGCCTCAGGGACGGGGTGGGGGTGGGGGGCACCATCGTCTCCCAGGGGCCTGAAGCTGCTTGGGAAACAAGACGCCACCAAGCAGGCGTGACCCCCAAGTAGCTGAAGGTCAGCTGCGATCTCCCCGGCCCCAAGGAGAGCCCGAGATGGGGGTCCCCGAGCATCTGGCAGGCTCTCAGCCGCTCAGCCTGTGGCAGGGGGCGGCCCTCCTCCCATTACTTGAAGCAAAGCCATGTGTTCCACAGAATAAGAAACGTTACCCGTTTCACCAAACCAGTGTCTCGGGATGGCGGCGGCCTGAACCCCGCAGTGAGTTCACACAAAACTGAAATGCAACGTCCTCATCCCTCGGCCCCCAGACCCGAGGTCTGGCATCGCGATGCCAGCAAGTACCGCGGCGCCTGCCTGGCGTTTGTGGCCACGTCTCCCAGGAAGCGCCCCGATTGTGCTGGGTACCCGGCCCCATCCCGAGGGCATGAGAACAGGTCCAGACGCTCGGCGGTCGGCTTCCCGGCGGGCGTGCAGCTTGGCCACCTTTCTGCCCGGGATGCTGGGGGAGACGGGACAGACACTCCTTGCCTACAGGACCTGGGCCCCAGCGGAGGACAGTTTGGAGTGCCGCAGCCATGCTGCCCCCATGAGGGACGAGGCTGGACCAGCCAGCGGTCTCCCCGCCGGAAACCAAAAACGAAGCCAATGCAGAGGAGCGCCAAGGCAGGAGAGTGCTGGATCCAGCCGTGTCTGAAGCCCACTTCAGTTGTGTGCACAACTCCAATTCCCTTTTGCTGTTTTCTGTCCCTTGAAACCAAGCATCCTGATGAACGCAATCACCAGTGGTTGGAGAACACACCGCTTCCCATTTTAAAGCTGGAGGTGCTGAAGTTCTGTGAGAGCCTGAGGCTGAATCCCAAGCCAGGAAGGAAAGCCGGCCCGCATGGCCACACGGACGCCCCCTCGCGTGGGTTTCAGTGGCCTTGCAGACAGACATTCCTGAAGACGCTGAGAAGTGGGTTTGTGGGGAGGTTTATCTCCGACACTGTAGGGCACCTGCCTCTGAGAATTTCGAGCCCTCGTGAAGGATCCCTTTGTTCCACTGAGATTTACATGTAGGATTCTCAGTTCTAGAGGAACATGGTCTCTAGGTGCCAGAAGAGTAAGTAGGGATGGGCTACCCAACATCGCAAAGAAGCCAGTGGGCATTATCTTCACAGCCTCTCAGGAGGAGGTGGGGCCCAGCGTCCCCAGCACGGCCAACGTGGGGGGGCAGCCTGAGATCCCGGCATGGTTCACCCCCATGCGTGCCATGGGCACGTGTCTCCATGGAGGGCTTTGAGAGCCGAGGAGGCAATGGAACGCCAGATTCATCGCAACCTTCAAGGGCTTAAAACTGTCCCTTTCAAAGCTGAAATGAGAGCAACAATAACAAAATGGGGCGAGAAAAGACAGCCATCCGGAGGACGCACAGGGATTATATAAATAACCTCACCACTGAGCCACTTGAGTCAAAGTTAGTTTCCAACCGGCAGGATAAAAAACAACAAAAAAACCCAAAGCTAGCCGTGAAAACGGCGCCAAGTTTGCAGTGATGACTTGGTTTCTGGCTTCCAGAGAGAATCGGGAGCTGGTTTTCACAGGCTACTTGCAAGCTGGGCCATTTGGGCAATCAGAATAGATTGTTAAAATTAACAGTTCGAGTTGGCAGCGCTGAATTCTTGCAACATCGAAGCAACAGCTTACGCGAAGCTCATCAGGGGGCCACGGCCAACTTGTGGGGGAGCTGTGACCTTCACACAGGCACGATGTCCTGCAGGGCACAGTGACACACGGAAGGACTGTAGCTGTCAGGGGCGCGGGGGCCTGCTGTCAGAGGAAGGGGGCTGTCGTCGGGGGCATCGAGCGTCCGGGGCAGTGGGCTACCACGTGTGGTGGGTTCCGGGAGGCACAGAGGTGCGGACATGCTAGACTCAGCGTCAAGGTCTGGACACTTGGCTGGGATGGACCGCGTACCCAACGCCCAGTCTCCTTGGCAACTGGGGAGGGCGTGGATGCCGGTGAGGATGCAGCAGGGTGAGGGCATTGTGGGCACTCTGTAGAAATGGGGCGGTCCCGGAACCAGGCTGGGGCTGCAGGGAGCCTCCCGTCAGCGCGGAGGAAGCCACCGACCGGACACCAGTCCCGCAGGTGTGCACAGGGACTGGGGCAGACGCTCTATTGAATGATCGCAGGGGTCAGTCCGTGATCCCCTGCCACCCACCACAACAGCGAGATCGCGACTCATGTGGCGGGCTCGGCTCCTCCTACCGCCCACGTCCGTGACAGCCCCAACCCTGAAAGCCATCACTTGGCACGTGGGAGCCGTTCTGAGCCACAGTAAAATCGGTCAGGTCTGCAGATGAATTTTAAATCTGGAAAAACCCTTAGATGATCACCACAGCAACTGTAACTAAGCAAGGATGCAGCTTCCTCGGGAAACAAAGTCTGAAGCTGGGGAGCAGCTGGGCTCTGGCCACCGGTGGCCCGGAGGGCGCCGGGGTCTGGGCGCCCACAGGTCATGGGGAGGGCAGAGCCATGGCTTGGGGACTCCTTTGACGGGCACTAGAACTCAGCGTCGGGTACTGAGACCAGCCCCGCGTCCATGGGTGGCCGCTCACCGCACCTCTCCTTCCGCGTCCAGGGATCTCGGCACCTCAGCGTTTGCCGGGCACCTGCTACGTGTCGGCCGCGACCTCCGAGTGCAGATGCTGCTCTCTGGGACAGGCCACAGGCAAATGGACGAGCACAGCACCACCCATGGGGTGGCATGCCAGAGGGCGCGGGAGCAAGGAGTGGAGCCCATTCAAGGCTGCGTGGCAGGGCAGGGATCTCAGTGACAAACACCGGCCCTGCCATTACTGGGGGACCAGGCCTCCTGGGCAAAGATGCAAGAGGGGGCAGATTTGGTGTGGTTGGGGAACGGAGGCCAGGGCGGCAGGAGAGGAGGAGGCAGGGAGGCCAAAGCTCAGAGTCGGCCCGCGAGCCTCCCGGGCCCCGGGCCCCGGGCTTTCCACACTTAGAATCAACATTCACAGTGTGCGGGGCCTCCTCCCACTCTGCACCCCTCACCGCTGCTCCACGAGCCCTGGAAGTCACCGACACCGGGACTCCGCAATTGTCGACCGGAGTGTCGAGCGAATGAAAGCAAGGATTCTGGACTGAGCACTTGGCCCCCCAGTTTCCGTGGAGCAGGGGACAGCCGGTGGCTGGTGGCCCGTAGACGGGACAGCGCCCTGCTCGGCTGCCTCTTATACTTTCAGACTCTGCCACCACGGGCTACCAGAGCTACCGGCCGCTGGATGGCCTCATCTTACCTTGATTTCCATTAGAACAGCCTTGGGCATTTTGCTCTTTCTTTTTTTCTTTCTTTAATTCAATGAATGTTTCCACTTGCTTCTCCCAAGCACCATCTTGGGGAGAGGGATGAGCTTCCAAGGAGAGAGAGGCGCCCCGCAGAAGGTTCGGGTCCCAGGCCCCTGACGGCAGATGCATGAGGCCCGCGCGTCCTCGGGGCGGCCAGAGGTGAGGTTGGAGCATGCAGGAACCGCCAGGCACTGCCTGTGTTTCGAGGGAAAGTAACCCCGGCCTCACCTAAGACCCGTGATGCATCAAGAAAAAGGACACTGCGAGCTCCAGGACACAGATGATCCAGCAAAGCACAGACAGGGGTAAAGGGAGTTCCCAAGACGCGGGTGAAGGGGATTCCAGGCCCAGCTCCGCATCCTCAGGAGAAACCAGTGTGGGCGAAGGCCAGGGCTCCGGGCAGGAGTCTCTGGGGAAAGTGGAGGTAAAGCCTCCCCGGGTGTGGCCATTTTGAGAGGAATTCTGCTCTGGCAGAGGATGGGAATAAGGAAGTGATGGGGACACAGAGACGAAGCAGACAAGCATTAAGAGGCATTAACTCTGGGGAACAGGTGACGAGCAGGTGTGGCTGAGGACGCAGTTCGACTTGGGACCTCGTGCCGAGGTGTCGCGTGGAAGGCTGGATGAAAGAAGAGGGTTCACAATCCAACGTGGAGAGCTCAGTGTGGCGGGGGGCGCACCCAGATGGTATTGAGACCCACGGGACCAGACGAGGTCGCCACGGGAGCCAGGGTAGACGGAGAGATGTGGCTTGTGGACCGAGTCTTGGGGAACACCTGTGATGTTTATGGGATGATCTGCGTGGAAGGAAATTACTGGAGAGGGTGGTGTCCTGGAAGCCTAGAGCACAGAGGGGCTGACCACCCGAAACTGTGCTCTGGGTCAAAGAGCATGAGGACAGAGGACCAGCCCTTGGCATGATGTCCATGTATGGACAGCAAGATGAGGGCGGGGGTCCCACTGGAGCGGATTCGAGAAAGCCTGGCAGCTGTTGCCAGAGAGAACGGGCAGCTCTTGGAGACAACACACTGCTGTCCCATGGGACCCAGCTCTGGACCTCAGAGAGCTCTAGTACTTTTATGGTGGTAGGGGGACAAGGGCCCGACTCCAGTCAACCCTGAGCTTTACAGGGAGCATCCTGGCCCAGTGGGTTCAGTGCAAATCCAGTTCATGCTGCTCACTAGCTGAGTGGCATTTGGCAAGTGACTTAATCGCTCTGGGGTTTAGCTTCCCCAATTCGGAAATGGGACGATGACAGGACCCACTTCATAGGGTCATAATGGGCTTGAAGCGAGAGAGTTCTTGTTAAAAATAGTCCCTGGCACCCAGTAAGTACCTGGCTTCTTTTTAGGGTAAGATGCCATTTGTTCTTCCTTTGCCCTTCCTGACTCCCGTGGTGTGTTACCCCGAGACCTCCCAGCCCTAACGCCCCTCACAATCGCTGTCCCAGCCTGTGCACAGGGTCTGCGCGGCCCTGAAATGTTTATGTGCAAGGAAAACGCCCCATCCGCTGACTTTTTCACAGAAAATAGAAACACGGGACAATGAGTCACCTGAGAGCATTTCGCAGTCCACCGGTGTCCCTCCATCTAGGACTCAGAGCCTTTCCTCCCATCCCGTGCACCTGCCGCTGGGTGTCTGCCCATCCAGGACCACGCCAGCTCAGCGATGTTTCCGTCCAGCCCAGATCGACACCCACGATGTGTGAGGACTGGGAGGCCCAGAGTCAGCCTGGACTTGCCCCTTCCCACACACCCCCACCCCTGCCCGCCCACCACAGCCCCTGAGCAGACGGCTCCCGCTCCTGATCCGTCCTGGGATGTATCCACGTCTCCCCTCTGCAGCCGTGCCCCAGGCTGAGATGCCAGGCTTCCCAGCAGCGGGTAAGGGGCCTCCCTGCCCCTCCATAGATCAATCCCCAGTGCGATGCTCAAAGGATGTGCATCAGACCCTGTCAAACCCCTGCTTCAGCCCCCCCAGTGGCTTCCCTTTCCCTTGGAACTAGATTGTGCTCCTTCTCACATCCAGTAGAGCGCCCGCAGCTTGGCGCCACCCTCCTTGGGACACGTCTCCTGCCCACTGGGCGCGGACTGTGGCCCTCCTTCCCCGGGCACCAGGGACCCAAGCACTTGCATGACCTGCCACCCACCTAAGCTTTGCCCTGTCTGGAATCCTGCCCTTGTGAACCCGTCACTTCATTCTGTCCCTTCTTCCCTGCATGGCATTTGCATGACCTGAACTCGTTCATCCTCCCTCTGCGGGGGGCTCACTCTCCCTCCGTGGGGGCACAGGCCGTCTCCCCCACCACTGGACTCCCCTTCCGGAACCACCCAGAGCTGCTGACATGCAGCAAACAGCCAACATTTGTTGAATGCATGAATGAATGAATGAATGAATGATCTCATCAGCAAGTGTAACATGCTGGCCCTCCATGCTGGAAATCAAATGGAAATAGGAACTCTGAAGAAATCGCCAATCTCGTTCCACTCAAGGTTCAACCTTCCTCTTCGAATGCTTTGTTCAGAAATCAGAGCTCTAAGACATTGCCACATTGGCACCCTGATTTTGTACCGGTTCCTCTTCCTCGGCTCCCGCCACTGATGAAGCATCAGTGTGTCCAAAATAGAGACCATGATGAATGCAGGGAAGGGAGAAAGGAAATTGGACGAGGCACAGAAAAGGCTGAATATCAGAATTGGCTCTGGCGCACTTTCCTGGCATCGGATGTTTCCTAAATGAAACTCCAGGCCCCCGGAGAAGGTGCTGCTGAGAATCACCGACCTGTTGCCCCCTCGGCAGGAAATCTGTATTTCCGCAGGCTTCCTATCTCCCTGGGAGGCGCCGGGCCAGGGACGGGGCTTCCGGGGCCGCAGGGAGCGGGCTCAGGTGCCGGGCAGCCGTTCCAGGCTCCGCACAGCGGGCAAAGAGAAGAGCCATATCTCTGCCTGGACCCCAGCAAGCAATATCCTTTCTGGATAACATCTAATGAAACGTTGCTCCTTACCGTGCCGGCCAATGTATTATGGCAGGTAATAAGGCTGGACAGTCCCCATCAGCGGGGGCTTAGTGACAGCTACCCTTGGTACATGGTCTCAATAAACAGTCAGAGAAGCAGCCTGGGAAATTCTCCACCTGCTGCAAAGTCTGCTCCCAAACTCCGGAGGAGAGGGACCATCCCAGCAGACTCTCAATGCCAGCCAGGTGGGCACACAGCCCTGGGTCCTTTATTACAAGATCAGAGGCCTGGAAAGGCGGTGGGGTGGGTGGAAGGCCACCCAGACGGGGGAGGGGGTTGCCCCCTGCCCATCAGCGGCCAGTCTCAGGAGCGCCCCCCACGGGCTGCCATGCACCTGTAGCCCAGACCAGAAAGGCTCTGGCTGATGGGGCCCACTGACCTCTGGGGAGGAGTGGCTCCAGGTGGGATTGGGGCTTCCGGAAGGAAATGAGAACCACACCCAGGACCCCAAGCCCCCCATAGAGGGATACAGGAGAGGACCACAGCTGATGAGGAGGATGGGCCCCAGGGGCAATGTTCTTAGCCCCCCAGCACCACCATGGAGGCCACGGGGATGGGCCCCCTGAGCTGCTCAGTCCTACCCTCTGTTTTCCCTCCTTCTTCCTTGTTTCTTAGTCTCTGCTTCTCTTTCTTCTTTGTGTTCGTTCCCTCTCTCTCATGCTGAAAATGTTGCCCTGAGACTTGATCTGCTCACTTAACAGCACATGATGGAACTCTCCCCAGTTCAGCAGATATAAACCAAAATTATTCCTTTTAATGACGCCGTCCTGGTCTGCAGTATGGACGCAGCGCAGTTTATACCCCTGCCTCGGATGGGCGTCAAATTTAACCCCGTTCCCCACCCCCATCCCACCAGTACTGAAAAAACAAACAAAAAAAACCCCCAAAGAACAAAGCAAACAGAACCGAAGTCGTGTCGAACCGGTTCCTGTGGTTCTCACAGGGCATTTTTTCTGGAACGGAAGGTTTGCCGATGGAGACAGGTGTGTGTTTAGTTGTAACTGAGGCCGGCAGGGCCGAGGCCCCTCGCCCCCGCGGCCACCCAAGCGAGCTTTCCCCGCGAGCGCGCCGGCACCGCGCGCTGGAGGGTCCCCGCGTGGGCGGTCCAGCTCGGGACACGGGTGCCTCGGGGGAGCTGGGCAGCATCGGGAGGCCCAGACGCCGGGAAGGAGGGGAGACGCGGGTGCGCAGCCCCACCCCGTCCCTGCGCACCCCCGCCCCGCGCGCGGCCGCGCTCACCTTCTGCAGCAGGTCGATCTCCTGCTGTTTGGCGTGGAGGACAGCCAGGGCCTGCTCATGCTCCAGCTCCAGGTGCTGCCGCCGTTCTGCGGCCTCTCGCATGTGCTGCGGGGGACAGGCGGGGTCAGCGCGGGCCGGGGTCCTGTGCGGCCGTCCTGGCTCTCCCCGCCCCCTCGCCCCTCCCCCCGGGGGACCCAGACGCAACGAGCCTTCCACCTCCACTTGCCTTGTTTTTTCAACGCCCCGAGCACTGAGCGGAACCAGAGGTCCTCGAGCGAAGGCGAGCTCTCGGCCGCTCCCAGCCCCGAGCGAGCAACAGCCCCAGGTCACGGATCCCCGCCTACCTAGCGGGTAGCGCTCCAAGCCTCTGGGGGCGATGTACGTCCTGCCACCCTCCCCTTCACCTAGGAGGCAGGCACTGTAACGGGGGAAGCAGGCACGGGGAGCTTCTCCCGGCCCATCACACCCTGGCAAGTGGCCGTCCCAGGTTCGGGTCAGGCTCCGTGGGGCCTCCGAACCTCGGGCTTCGGCGCTGTCCGCCGGCGCCCCGCTCCAGCCACACTGGCCTCCTTCGCAAGCATTCGCGGCAGGCGCTGACGGGGACCGCACTGATACCGCTCGGACGGTGGAGACGCGCCTCCGGGACCTCGGGGCCACACGCGGCAAAGTACCGCATTCGAGAGCCGCGCGGCCGGGGTTCAAATCCCAGCGCTGAGCTTGGGCCGGTGCCTTAACCTCTCTGTGCTTCACCTTCTCCCCCGGATTATTCATTAGCATCATTAGCCATTTGTAAATGGTTAATTAGCAACACGCTAAGTAACTGTTGTTGACGGCTAATTATGAATCAGCGCCTGCTCCGCGCAGGTGTTGTGAATGTCTTACGAGGTGCGGGGTACCTGGCGTCTACGAAGTCCTGGGTCTCCTTTCTCTCTGAGCCCAAGGAGCCCTGTGCACGTCACGCGGCACGGCGCCCTGAGGCCGCTCCAGCGCGTGCGCGGGGGAGGAGCTTGCAGGGAGGGGCGGAGCCTGCGGGGAGGGGAGGAGCCTACGGGAGGGGAGGAACCTGCAGGGGAGGAG
>NW_023270436.1:1948835-1965806 GCF_011800145.1 Mirounga leonina | reverse complement strand
GGGAGGGGAGGAGCCTACGGGAGGGGAGGAACCTGCAGGGGAGGAGCTTGATGGGGAGGAGGAGCCTGTGGGGGAGGGGAGGAGCCTGCAGGGAGGGGAGGAGCCTGCAGGGGAGGGGAGGGGCCTGTGCGGGGGAGAAGCCTGCACACGGGAGGAGGAGCCTGCAGGGAGGGGAGGAGTATGCAGGGGGAGGAGGAGCCTGCGGGGGGGAGGAGTCTGTGGTGAGGGAAGGAGCCAACGGGAGGGGAGGAACCTAGGGAGGGAAGGAACCTGCAGGGGAGGAGCCTGACGGGGAGGAGGAGCCTGATGGGGAGGAGGAGCCTGCGGGGAGGGGAGGAGCATGGAGAGGGGAGGAGCATGGAGAGGGGAGGAGCCTGCAGAAGGAGGGGAGCATCTTCCCGCAGGACCGCTAGCGGCTTGGACCGCGGCACCCATAAGCTGGTGGCGAAGAAGAGGCTGCGCTCCCATCGATGGGCGCTCGCTGTGCGCTGCGCACCCGCCAATGCGCGCACCGCCTCGTCCGACGCCGGCAGCTGGACGCTGCGGTCACCGCCGGCCGTGGGCGCCGGACCCGGAGCAGCCGAACGACTTGCTCGCTCGAGGCCACACAGCGCGGAAGCCTCTCCAGGGCGGCAAGCCTCCCGGTCAGGGTCTGCCTGCTGTCCGACCTCTCCTGGCCCGAGGCCTCCTACCACGCGCCCTCTCCACCCTGAAAGTCCGCTGCGGGCAGATGCGCGGCTTCGGGCTCCGAGCGCCAAGCTGGTTTGCACGAACAATGACGCAGCTGTCTAATTACACTATTGTTCCGGCTAATTTCTGAGCTTCTGTTTATTTTGGAAGCGCGCGCTGCCGAATGCAGCCCGGGTACTCTTTATTTAGCTTCGGGAAGGAAGCTATTAGTGGAAGGAGGAAACCATCTTCCTTACAAGGATCCATGAGGAACACGGACCGAACCCGGAGACGGTCCGAGCGCGCCGGGGCAGGCTTCGCGGCCGCGGGGGCATCGCGGGGCGGCAGGCCCTCTGTGCGCTCCATGCCTGGACTTAACGGGTCGGACGGACGAAAACCACTGGCTTCGGAATTGCTGGGGCGATGAGCCGGTCACTGTGGAGTGGCTGTCAGGGACGCACATGTGTGTACAAATACATGCCCCTCGCGCGGTACGATGTTCGAGGCCGTGATGCCCCAGCAGGGAGGACCAATTCGTGGGAGCGCGGACCACACCTGTCCCTTCAACATCCCCCACCACCACCACCACTGCCCCTGCACCTGCTGCCCTTCCCAACCCCACGGCTCCGGAGGCGTCTCCGCTGGCCACGTCCACACCCTCACTTCCCGCTCTGCTGTCTGGCCTCCCCCACCCCTCGGCTGACACCCCCTGCCTGACACCCACGCCGTCCAGCCCGCAGCCACCCATCCCTCGGCACCTCTCCAGCCGGCGGGCTCCCCTCGACAGGCACGCTCTGTGCCCCGCCGCTCCCCTCCTTCCCCACCACTCCCTTCCTCCTGCGTGGTCTCTCCACCCCAGGATGGTTGCTTATACCCTTTCTGGGGCGGATAGCCCGCCTCCCGGCTGTAGCTGCCATCCATAAACTCTCGCTCCCAAATGAAATTCTTATCTCTTCGCCGGTGGCCAACTGCCCACTCACCCTCCCCACCCGGAGGGACAGGAGGAATCTCAAATTTAGCCTATCCAAAACTGAGTTCTGGACTTTCTCTCCCAAACCACTTGCTCCCCAGTCTGCCCATCTCAGCAATGACACCACCATCCACGCAGTTCCCCCTCTGCCCCCCCCAATTCCTTCCCGCTCAATATTCAGAGTTTGCAAAGTGCTTCTGTGTGCTGGCCATAACCACACACACAGGTGGTCTTCCTGCCCCCAAAAGGTCCCCGAGGACATCCAGTACGCTCTCCAGGACAGAAGTCACCCCCACGGCTTTATGTGTCCACCCGACTGGGCAGAGGTGCCCAGAGAGCTGGGGAAGTGTTATTTCTGGGCGCGTCTGAGAGGGGTTTCCAGAAGACAATGGCATTTGAATGGGTGAGAGAGGAAAGGAGTCACCCTCCCTTACGTGGGTGGGCCTCATCTACTCCACTGAGGACCCAAAGGACAAAAAGGTGGCAAAAGGGCCAGTTTGCTCTCATCCTCTCCTGCCCTCGAACACCTGTGCTCCTGGTTCTCAGGCTTTCAGACTCAGGTCGGGACTTAAAATCAGCCCCCAAATCTCAGGCGTCCAGACTCAGACAGAATTGTGGACGGCAGATCAAGACCTGAGCTGAGATCAAGAGTCAGACACTTAATCGACTGAGCCACCCTAAAGAGAGACTATTCTTGATGACATCATCCGAGCATCTTGATTCAGCCATGCCTGAAGCCTAACATATCTCTCATATACCCAACCAATGACTTTCCTCTTTTTTTTTCTTCAAACTATTTGACATAGGTTTCTATGAACTTTATCCCAAATTGCCCGAACTAAAATATTTTTCAACAGCATTTACGGCTGCCACAAAATGTAATTCCATCATGTCTTACATTATGCACTGAAATTTCATGACTTTTTATTCTTGCTTCTCAAAATAAAGAGACAGCTGGTGGATCATGACAGCTTTGGGGTTGTTTCAATTCCCTGTTTGGGGTAAGAAACAGCCAGAGAGCCAAAGGAGCTTTCCAGAAGTAAGTGACACCTTCTCAGCAGCAGAAAGAGTATAAACTGGAGGTCAGGGAGGCAGGGGTGGGGTGGGGTGGGTGGGGTCAGGGTGCTTGGTTTACCACGACAGTCATCCTGTCAGGGGGCCTGGGCAGGCCTGGTAGATACCAGCTGCCATGTCTCTCCACCACTGGTCAAGCAAAGAAGTCCTAAGCTCAAAGTTGCTGGCAGGAGATTACCTTAGCCACAGGGTACCCGTGGTGTGTGGATCTGGAGACCCAGGAGTCCAGCAACAGAACCAACCGAGGGGATGTCCCTGGAACTCCAGGCAGATGGCCAGTCCGGAGGACGTACGCAGAGGCCACACTTCAACCCTTCAACACTGGGACCTTCCATCCCAGGAAGGAGCCAGGGGAGGAGCTCAGGGATCAGGTGGAAGGAAGGGGAGTGATGTGGGAAACCACAGACCTGCATGATCCCGCATGTGGGGCCGCAGCAACTAGCCCTCCTTGGTGCTTATCCTAGACTGTACACCTATGTCCTTCTTGTCCCTGTAAGCAGGTTGCTGGCATGGTCTTCCCAGCCCCACACATCAGCATCCTCATCCTCACCTAAGCACAAGTTCTGGAAAGATTATTGTGCTAAGTACTTCATACACATGACCCACTGAATCTTTGCAACAACTTCGGTGGCAGGCAATATTTTTACTCCCGTTTATAGAGAAAGAAACTGAGGCCCAGAGAGCTTAAGTAACCTGCTCAAGGTTGCCCGGCCAGGAAATGATGAAGCAAGGACTTGAACCCAGGGAGCCCAGCTCCCTGACCTGTGCGTACATCCCTTCACTCTGTCATCTCCCTGCTGGGCGGGAGGCTTCCCATGGGATCCTGCCCGTGTGTGTGGGATGTGCTGATACGCAGCAGGCTTCCCGCAAGAGAATCAGCGTGAGACCGTTTCACGCAACATCTCTGAAGCTCTCAGGCTGGAAGACACACTCTGTGCTCGGCCACAAGGCGAGGTATGTGCCGTGTGGCCGGGGCAATAAAGAGCAGCCTCATTTCTCCTGGGAGCCAACTCACGTCGTCATTCCTATGATTTCCTCATGCCGTCCTGATTCCGCTGTCCCTGGCAGCGCTAGGACCCACGAGTTCTCACAGAGAGCCCGAAAAACCCTGGCTTTCACCGAAACCCAAACCCCACCAAATTCCTAATATTCGGCTTCGCTTCCCTTTACACATAGCTTCCCGATTCTGGGGGCACGTGCCCCGTTCCACAGGAGCGTTTCACATCCGAGAAGTACTAAGGATTGGGCACTGCAGCAAGGAAGGCCCGTCTGAAACGCACACCCTGCAGCGGGATTTCTTTTTAAGGCGGCGACGTTTATAGCTGGCTGTCGACGTCAGCACCAGCATTTCAGTGGCCTGCAACGCTCAGACATTAGAGGGCACACGGGGAGCACCCCGCATCATCTCCTCAATGTTAGATCAAAGGGGGGTGTGTCTTCTGCTTCGGATCCTGCCCTGCGTGAGCGAAGAAATTAAGGAGAAACTAATCTCGCTTCATAGGAGTTACTACCGGTGACACGTTTGATGCGCCTTCATGGGCTCCGGTTTGCACCGTGGCAATGGCGAGGGCTCTCTGCACACGATCTCCCTCCGCATGACATCTGGTGGAAGGAATCCCGGCACTGGCCAAGCTCACGCCTTGAGACACGAGGAAGACGGGGCATCTCCAGCTGTTGGTTTGTCTTCCGTGTCCTGTGACTTCCTGTCCCGCCTCTGCAAGCCAGATTCATTCATACCGGGAATTAGCACGCAGACAGAGCCATGTGCATTCTGGAAGCGGAAACGGCTTTGCAAAGTGTCTTCGTTTCTCACACCGCAAAAAATTAGGAAGTGGGGAGCCCCTTTGACAACAACTGGGAGCTTCCCTGACTCCCGATTTGTCCTTAGTCCCGTGGACTGGCCCTTGCTCCCCGCCGGCCCCCAGTGCAGGTGGAGACGCAGGGACAGGGGCACTCAGCCTGCGCAGTGGGTCAGACCCGCCCGCCCTGGGCCCCAGCACGCTCCTCTGTCAAACGGAGGAAGAAGCCCACCTTCCCAAGGTTGCTGGAAGGACCAGATGAAATACTAGATTCACGGTGACCTGCCCAGAGTTACGTTGAATGCAATTATTGGTGAGTTCCAAGTGTGCCATCTGATTATGTTTTCCATGTTTTCTGTCCTCTTCATTGTTCTAGCTCCCCTTCCCTACCTTCTTTGGATTGTCTTTTTTGTGTGAGTGTTGGGCATTTCCTTTTCATGTATCTATTGAGTGTTGGGCTATAAATTTTTACCTAATTTTTAGTGGTTGCCCCAGGAATCTCAATATACGTGTTTAAATTTAAATAATCTACTCAGAATTGTAATTTGCCTCTCCGAGTGGAATGTAGAAACACAAGCACAGCTCAGTGTCTTCACTTTCCCTCTTTATGTTGTGGTTGTTGTGGGTACAATTACATCTATATACGTCCAAAAACCATGGAGATTCGTTCAGTGGTGAGAGTCTTGACCCGCGAACAGATGAGCCCTGGGGAGGTGACCTGCGAGAGTAGGAGTTGGTTAGAAGTGTGATGGGCAGGGGATTCTATGCAGAGGGGATTGTATGTGCAAAGGTCCTGTGGTAGTAAGGATCATGGCAGGTGCCAGGGTGAAGGAAGGCTGGTGTGACTGGGGCCATGGATGGGATGGCCAGGACAAGAGAGAAAGAAAGGATCGCATGCCTCTGGATGCAGCAGCTGAGTGGGCAGGGAAACAGGGAAGAAATGAGACTCGATTTCTCATTTCAGGGACTGTGGGCTTTGGCTGAAGCGCAGTTTACTTCCTGAACACGTGCCTTCATGTATCCAAACATCATTATGGAACACTTATTCCATGCCAGATGCTTGGATGCTTGTAATAGAATAATGAACAAGTGAAAGATTATTTTTGTTCTTGTGAAGCTTACATTCTGGGGGCGGGGAATGCAGGAAATAAATGGGTTATCTATCAAGTGAATGGGAGTTTCAAGGACCGATAAAGGATGATGGTGAGGCAGGGGAGTGTGCAAGGGGAGAAGGACGTAATAGAGACTCTACTCAAGCTGGTGAGGGAGGTGACATTTGGCCAAGACCCCCATGATGACAAGGAGCCCATTGAGGAAAGTTTCAGGGAGAGCTCAGTGAGGCAGGACCCAGCTCGGTGTGAGTGTCTGCGGTGCAGGGGTGAGCAGGAGGGGGTGGTAAGAGGTGCGGGAAAGGGGCAGGTCTGGAGCAGAGGACGCAATCCCCCTCCACGGTCCTGTGCGCCCCCAGGATGACAGGTGGAAGCCCTCACTTGGGTACACATTTTGGCCACTAGGTGTGGCCCTGACTCATTGGTCCGTGAGTGCAGGTGGATACGCAGTGTACCATGTTGTTGTGTCTGCCGGGGAGGAGAAGGCCGTGTGCAATGTGCAGGGCACGTCCTGGGGGCTTCAGAGTCTGCATGGACTCCTGGACATGAGGCCCCAGGGCAGGGTGCGCACGCACCACACGGGAATGTGCAGGGCTGGAACCCAGAAACGCTGTCTCGGTGCAGCGTGCACCTGCTCCCCACTCCACGCCAGCCCGCCCAAAGGTTTCTTAATCTGATGGAGGGGCCCCTCGTCCCACCGCTGTTTCAGTTTTCATTTTCCTGATGACCGTGAAGTTGAACACCTAGCCCGCTCAGCAGCTCGGGAGTCTGATGGGCTGGCTCGGCACCAGGGGTGAGGGTCTGAGTCTCGGAAGGGGACCGGGTCCCACCTTCTGCCGGATGCAGAACAGGATGTGTGTGTGTTCTGCAGCGCCCGCCAGGGGCCAGCGGGCACTTGGCCTCTTGCAAAGTCTCTCCCCGCAGTGCTGAAGGCAGCCAGGGAAGCTTTCAGAGCAGCAAATTTCCTGTTTCTGGCTGGTATCTGAACATCGAGATCACGCTATCAATGCCTGGATCAGGCCCATGGAAGGTTTTGCTGGAGACGGAGCCCTCCGCATTATTCTCATGTTGCAGAAACCCCCGGAGGGTGTTATCAGAGCCTGAGTATCAGAACATAGGAAACGAGCCACAGAACATTAATTACGGTGGAGAACGGCTGCAGGCAGGTCCGCACAGGGCTGAATCTCCGGGCGGGTACCAGGAAAGGGAGGGGCGCAGGGAAGGAGCCGCAGATAAAGGAAGATTATAATTGTTACTGGGAGAGTCACTTATTAATCCCAGATAAGCAGTTGTTCATTAACACAAAATAAGCCTTAGATTATCTACATTTAAATGGACTAATCTGTTGATTATGAGAACAGAACCCGGTCCTGAATGTTTTTTTCCCTTTTCCTTTGAATCACAAAATACAATGCGCTGTTTAATTATTGGAGCATGTCTCTATGCACCTGAGTCAGACTTCCAGACCTGGCACAGGGTGCTGTGCGTTCTGGTCCTGTTGCTGGAAGGGAGACTGACACAGGATCCCTTGTAACCTGCTGCTGGCCTCGCGTGCATCCGACCAAGAGCGCTCAGGACTCTCAAGTAACAGGAAGGTCCCAACCAGGCCTGTAACCCCCAGCCCCACTCCGCAGTCTTGCTGGAGAGGCCTGTGATCAGGTGCAGGCCTCACTCCATCCCATCTGCAGGGCCCTCTTTCCAAGCATGGTCACACTCACAGGCTCTGAGCGGACATGAACGTGGGGGACACTGCTCACCCCATCCCGGCCATCCAGCAGCTTCCCTCCGCGGCCACAGTCCCGTCCCCAGGAGCTGCCCCTGCTGGGCCCTGTCTGCTTCGCGGCCTCCGTCATCCGTGTCCAGGCTGAGCTCTTTGGGGCCAGCCACTCTCCCCTGCCAGGGCTCTCGTCCCGTCCTCAACTACAGACGGACGTCTGTTCCGTCTGACAGACAGCACTGCCTGCCGGGCCCTGAGCAAGAAGACAGAGGAAAGGGAGGAGGCCGCTGTGCTTGGGACTCTTCTCTCCACGGGAGCTGGTCTGACGCTCAGGACCTAGGACGCCCTGAGCCCCGGGCAACAGGAGGTCCGTGTGGAAAGCACTCAGCCTTCTTGCGGAATCCTTGAGTCCGAGACGCTGGAGGAGAAGGCTTAGGTCTTCCTCTGGGTTCCACTGGGTCTCTCACCAGGGTGATGGCAACAGCCTGCGAGGTGTCCGAGGCGCTGGGAAACCCGCGTCCTCTTCCAATCAGCATTTGGGTCACACTCTTCAGGCTGCTCAAGCGCCGAGTTACCTGGCAGCCCCTGATACGGCGGAAAGGCCTCCAGAGGAACTGTGTGCTGGTGGACTTATGATTTACAGAATGCATTACAGACCATCAGAGAAGAGCCGCACGGCGTCTTGAGCTAGACTGAATTCCCAGTGATATTTGGAAACAAAAAGCCAACATATGACCGTGACCACTAGACTGATTATCAGTTGGGACAGACACGGAATGCAGGCCGGTACAGCGTGGGGCTGTGGTCACACCTCATTAGCATAAAATGGGCATGCTGCATTCGCAGAGTGTCGTGTCCCTCCCGCCCCCTTCACTCGGGGGCTTGGAAGACAGCGTCAGCTACAAGGCAACAAAATTTAGTCAGCCGGGACCGCCAGACCGCCGAGTGACGAGACGCTGTGATTGCCATCTGAGCGTCACACTTGAACCCAAATGCGTCCGCCTCACGCATCATCTGGTAACTGAAAGGAGCCGCCTTCTTGATGATTAGCAGGACGTCCCTGAGCCGCTATGGCTCACTCACTCAGTAAAGCTGAACAGAGAGGCGTTTTGTGCGGCAGGTAGCCAGCGGAGGGCTGTGCTCAGACCGGCACTGGAGCCGTGGGAGTGTGGGGGCAGGGGGCGGAGGGTGGGAGCCCAGAGAGGCCCGCGCAGGGGTGAGGCTTTGGGTGGCGAGTGACCGGTCCATGGAGGTTTGGGGGCAGCATTGGGACCCGATCTCAGTTTGAACGGTGCTGTTCTGGCTGCCATGGTCAATGCAACAGGCAGGTTAGGATGGCAGGGCGGGGCCTGGAGACCGAGAGAGGCAAGTGCCAGAAGCCTGGGCGCTCCCGGCTGCCCCGTGTCCCTGTGGGGCCCTCATGGGCACTGACTTGTGCTGATGGAGACAGCTGCCCACCCAGCTGCCCACCCAGTGCCACCCTTAGAAGATGGGCCCCTGTGCCGTGGCCTCACGGGATGTGCCCATCCGGACCCCACACGCCACCCCCAGACCACAGCTTAGCTTCTCCACCCGGACTTCCCTGCCCCAAAGTCCCTAAGCTCTGCCCTCTGAGGACAGATGACACCCCTGGGGTGTTCGCCCCTAGATAGGAGGGCAGCCAGAGAGGGTGCTGTTGGCAGGTGCGAGGGACAGAACCTGGGCTCGAACCCGGGACGTCTGCCTGCGTGCAAGGCCCGAGTGCTGAGGTTCAACCCCGGGGCCCGACGGGCAGGGCGGTGGGCTCCACGCTGCTGGTCAAGGTACATGGCCCCCACCCACTCCAGGTAGGAGGAGAGACCGGCCCCAAGCACGCAGGTCAGGGGGACACACAGAGGTTTGCGCCGGTGGGAATTCACACCCCTGAACCTATGCATGAGGACTCCTCTGCTCTCAGATAGATCGGTGCTGTTACTCACCTCCTTCAAATCGTCTCGGGTGGGGCAGGCTGAATTCCGCCCCCCAAGGACACCCACCTCCCGATCCCTGTGGCCCGTCATCATGTCCCCTCACCCTGCAGGTGCGGTTAAGTGAGGGCGTTGAGGGGAGACTACCCGGTGGGCCCAGCAGCGTCCAGTACAGCGTCCTTGTACGCAGGAGGCAAACACGAGCGAAGGTGGAGGCAGGCACCGTGCGCAGCCAGTAGAAGTAGAAGGTGGAAAAGATTCGGAACAGAGTGTGTGCACAGCCTTCAGACAGGAACACCCTGCCCATGCCCTGCTCTCGGACGCCTGGCCCCCTGCACGGCGGGGGGACACATTCCTGCTTCTTCAGCAATGGGAAGCCAGTCCACGTGGTGTCCAGGCTCGGCACCACTTTGGGTCCTGGTCTTGGAGGCTGCCCTGCAGGGGGTCCCTGCCCTCCAGACCCCAATAAGCCCCCTCCCCGGTCGTGCCAATCATAAAGGTCTCCAGGCCACCCGACGCCCCCTGGGCGGCCACGGTGCTCGGCACTAGCCTTCCCAATGACGTGAATCCAGCTGGCGTGGGCAGAGCCCCGGGGACACAGCCACGGATTCCCAGCCCAGCCGCCACCGATTCACCCACCACCCCAAGTCGTCCCGAGCATGGAAGGCAGGGTGGGACGGACATGCTCTGTGCCTTCAGAGAGCTCAGGGCCTGTCTGTGCACCGCGGAAATGCATGATTACATGGTAGGACCTCCTTTCCGTCGGGTGCTGTCCTAAATCTAGAGCAAACGGTGGACAGCAGACTGGTCAGAGCCAGCCTGGGCCCTGCCTTCGGGGAGGTCGAGGCGGGCATGTACAGAGCAGGGGTTTTGGTAAATTCACAAGGGTGTGTAATCATCACACAAATTCCAGAATGTTCCATCACCCCGAAGAAAAGCCATCGCTCCCCATTCCCACCTCACCCCAGACCCTGCCAGCCAGGAATCTGCTTCCCTCCAAGAGCCAGCGGTTTCCCCCCATGGGAGGACGGTCCCTTCAGTTGAGGGAGGGCGGGGACTGCTGTGCTCGGACCCTGTTGGTACCGCAGCCCAGGACAAGAGGTGATGATTAACTTAGTCTCCCATGTTTAAAAAAAGTTTCCTTAACGAGAATTCATTCAGCTTAACTCCATGCCATCAGCAGCAAATCAACCCCCCCCCATTAAATGTTGACGGGGATCCCAGCTCCTCAGGAATGCATGAAGGGCCCCCAGCTCCCTGCACCCTGATGAAGCAGCCTTCTGACTTAGCTATTCTCTTTATAACAAAGGTTTCTCTTTAGAACAAAGGTGAGGAACAGCTTAAATTCATGAGGTTTGAGAAGCCCACGTAGACGCCCCGGGGCCTCAACATGAGGACGCTGGGTTCCCACTCCGAGCCCCGCCCACCATCTCTTGCTCAGCTGAGTTTAGCATCCTAAGAAATGGGAATGTATAACTGGTTTCATGGGACCGCTTCCAGAAACATTTGGCTTTGTTATTTATCACTTTTGATATCATCCAAAGGGTGAAAACAGCCCCGAGGGCCCTGAATGTGGGCGATGGCGTCAAACAGAGTCTCAACCCCTGTCCGCTTTGCAGTCCCGCGGCCCCTCGTCCCGTGCACTGGCCCTAAGGGATGCAGAGGTGTCCCAGTCCTACCTTTAGGACCTGTTCTAGGTTCTCCAGCTTGGCTTGGAGCTGATGCTTCTCCTTCACGGCCGAATCGCGTTCTCTGGTCACTACGGCGAGCGCGTGGTGGAGCCAAGCATGCTCCGCTCTCACCTACAGGGAGCAAGGGCGGAGAGAAGGGGCTGTTGACTGCACGCACAGTGGCTGGCATCTACCACTTCCTCCTCGGGGTTGTGGGGAATCTCCCCTCCCTCCCTCATCCTGGATCGTGGACTCCACGGTGGGTCCAGTCCTGCCGGGGTGAATGTGTGTGGACAATCAGCACCCAGCATCCCCTCCTCCTCCCGCCTCCCCCATCACAGCGGCAGGGACTGGCTCAGGAACAGGACTGTGACCCGGGCCTGGCCAGTCAGTGCAATCCCATCCCCTGGATATAGTGATTGCTGGGGAGGGACCCAAGACCCAGTTGCACCCATGGAGAATGAGACATTGGACTGGTAGAGAAGCATGGGAAGCCTCTCCCTCTTTTGTCCACTGGACTTGGAAAGTTGAGGACACAAGGCTGGAGCTGGAGCCATCGTGAGGGGAGAATCCAACTGAGAACAGAACCAACAAGATGGACATAAAACCAGGAGAAGCAGAGGGAGAAACAGGATCCTGAGGACCTAATTTGAGCACCCAGATCAAGCTGTGCCTGAAGCTAATATTTCCTTTCCAGTCACACAGGCCAATAAATTCCCTTTGTTTGCTTACACCAGTCTGAATCATTTCCTGTCCCTTTGAACGGAGAACCCTAACACATACAAGTATTATCCAAATTGTCCAGGATACTAATTCTTTTGTCTAAAAATTTCACTTTTGTCTTAAAAGTGCATAAAAATGGCGACAAGCCTCCATGTGCTTTAGGATGATGGATGTCCTAATAACCTCAGGAACCGCATGCACTCTCAGACCACAGCTCCCAGGACCAGGTTCTGACCTTAGGTGGGAGGCACCATCAACTCTCCATCTCTCTCCTATGGCTTCTTTGAAAGCAGTGAGGACATGCGACTGATGAGGGAAGATACCTCGGTTCATTCCCTGCTCATTTTTGCTGTGTGGCATATTTGAGCCCAACCACAGGCTTTTCATTTCTTTCCCTCCTCCCGGATCTTACAACGTGAATTATGGCTTCGATAACAGACTGCCACAAGTCATATTTGTCAGCTCCAAAAGAGGCCCTTTCTGTTGCAAGCACTCTGTGTACAGACTACGAGTTCAACCTGACAGTTTTTGTGGCGCCTGAAGAAAGGACGGCCCCCATGTGGCGCTCCTGAATGGCATGGGGTTGAGGGGAGGCTGTTATTAAGGGGTCAGGGAGAGGTCTGAATCACAGGAGTATTTAAACGCCGTTCTGCTCCAGCATGAAGCATCAGGCAGCGAGCTTGGGAAAAAAATTCAAATGCTGCAGGTGAAAAAGTCATGATCTATTTGAACTCACGCTTGAACTCAGACTTGAACCCCAACACCAGGGCACAGGTTTGCCGGAAGCCACCATTTCCCATGTTCTAACTCGTCAAGAGCAACGTCCAGGGCTCCATGGCCAGCCTCCCACAGCAGCCAGCATGCACCCCGATGAATATAGGGCTTGCCTCCCTCTGATTGAAACCTCCCGTGGCTGCCACGGAAATCAGAACTGGGTCCAGACTCCTGCATGCTTCCGCAGCCTCTGGCCCTCCAGCTGTCCCATCTGACCTGCTGCCCCGTACCACCACTCACTCGGGCTGCCCTGGTCTTCCCTTTATCCCGGAAACAAGCCATACTCATTCCTACCCCAGGGCCTTTGCACATGCTGTCTGCCCCATGGCAAGTACCTATCCCCCCCTTCCCCCAATCCTGGCGGGTCTGGCTCCTTCTCGTCATTTATGCCACCTTCTCAAACAGGCCCTCCCCCTGCGTTCCAGGTGACAAAACCCTCCCCACTCGTCTGCCCCCAGTGGCCTTGCTGCTTGGCCGGGCTTTATTTCCCACAGGCATTTCACACTATCTGTGTAGCTGTTTACATTTCCCTGCGGTTGCTCCTCATTAGAGTCAAAGTCCCAGTTGGACAGGACTTGTCCTTGTGACCCAGTTCTCTGTCACTGGAGCCTGGAAGGGAGCCTGGTGCAGTCAGTGCTCCAGGAATGAAAAGGCACCGGGGGAGGATGGGCACATGCAAGGCGGCTGTGTTCCTGGCCAGATGGATTTTGCTGGTCCCTCCTGGTCTACTGTCCACCCACACTCATCGGGCTTCAGGCCTCAGGAGGTCAGTCTCCCAGACCATATGGTTCCTGATGAGGTTTGGCCAGCAGGAGGCACCAGCAGGAAAGCAGGGGCTGAGGAGAGGCAGGTCGGTGTTCCTGCCAGCAACCTGCAGGAGTGGTTTGTGCTCGGAAGCGCTCTCTCGGCAGGCCCGAAGCTGCTGTCCCTGGAACGGCCTGCTGGCAGGGCTGGTCGGTGGTGGGCGACTGGGAGTTTGGATCTCAGTCCAATCCCTATTCCCGATTCCCTAACTGATGGGAAGGCCTGCCTGTGTCCAGACTCTTTGTGCACAGCATGCGGTTTCTGCTGAGCACCTGCTCTCCTTCGGCGAGGCGGGGATTTGGGATGTGCCGGGGGAGTACAACAGCCCCCTCGACACTCCGGGCACCGGGGCTCTGCTGGGCTCCCTGGGACAACCCTTCACGTGTGCGGTGACGCCTGGTGCTGCTGGAACTGAGCTCGTCCCGGCTGACTCCTACGGGAGGCTCTGGAAGCTGGAGGCCGGCCACCCCTGGATCTTCCTTTCCCGCCACTGACGGTACTTTGTATCTCGCTGGTGATGGATCGTAACCATGAGCATGCTTGTGCGCTGAGCCCTGCAAGCCTTCCCAGTGAATCATGGTGCCTGGGCAGTCTTGGTGACCCCAACACAGTGTCCTCCCCCCACAGCCACAGGTACACTCAGAGAGCCTCTCCCCCGCGCCCTCTCCCCCGGCCCTGCTGCCCCTGCCCAACCTGCACACGTGCATCTGGAGTCTCCGGAAGGCGCCGGACCTGCTCTGCCATGGGGACGCTACACATGATGGTCAGCGAAGACGTGGGAGCATCAGGCCTGCCCGGAAACCCTACACACCCCACATGGAGCCAAAATGCTGTGCTCTGGTACCTGGACATTCTGCAGGTCACTGCAGTAACATAAGAGAATGGGATACTATTGGGGGAGACCCGAGTTGCATTGGTCTTGAAGTCAGTCTTTTAAAGTGAAGTGGACAAGGATGAGGGAGGAAATGCAGGGACGTCGGGACAACGAAGATGCTCTAGGAGTTGTTGGCATTAATAGACCTCATCTCACACGGGGACTTCGGTATTTCTCTGACCTACAATTCCCCATAGTGTCCCCCACATGTTTAGCAGAATGAGTAAGGTCATTCTTCTGGTCTTTCCAAGGACAGAAAGAAGATCTGTTGGTAGGGAGGGGAGGTGGGCCAGGGGGTGATTGGGGATTGATTGAGGCGGGCTGAATAATGACCCCGTGGAGGCATCCACGCCCACATCCCCAGAACCGGGGACTGCACTCCCTTACACGGCAAAAGGACTCTGCAGAGCTGACTCAGTCAAGGCCCTCGTCCTGGACGGTCCCGGTAGGGCCAGCGGGATCCTCACAGGAGGGAGATATGGGAGCGTCAGGGTCAGAAAAGGCAGATTTTTGAAGATGTGGTTCTGCTGGCTTTGGGTGGAGGAAGGGCCCACGAGCCAAGGCCTGTGGGTGTTTCTAGGAGCTGGAAAAGGTGAGCAGATGGCTTCTCTCCTAAAGGGGTACAGCCTGCCCACACCTTGGTTTGGGGACTTCTGATGCCAGGCAGCCTGGTGACCCAGGTGGAGACTCCGTGTGATGCTGAGCCGAAATCTCTGGGGGACAACACAATCTCATGAACACTGCACTTCCTGAGAAAAGCTTTGTCTCCTCTTCTTGAAGTAACAGTGAGGATGCGCAGGGATGGAACAGCCACCCTGTCGTGGAGATGGTAACAGTCATGGCTTAGGGCTCCTGGACAGCTCAGTTGGTGAAGCGTCTGACTTCGGCTCCGGTCAGGATCTCTGGGGTCCTGGGTTCGAGTCCTGTGTCGGGCTCCCTGCTCAGTGGGGAGCCTGATTCTCCCTCTGCTCCTCCCCATGCTCATGCTCTCTTTTTCTCTCTCTAATAAATGAAATAAAGTCTTAAAAAAGCCCAAAACAGGGGTGCCTGGGTGGCTCAGTCGTTAAGCGTCTGCCTTCAGCTCAGGTCATGGTCCCAGGGTCCTGGGATTGAGCCCCTCATTGAGCCCCCTGCTCCGCGGGAGGTCTGCTTCTCCCTCTCCCACTCCCCCTGCTTGTGTTCCCTCTCTCACTGTGTCTCTGTCAAATAAATAAATAAAATCATTAAAAAAAAAAAAAGCCCACAACAGTCACGGCCCCAGCAGGATGGCACTGGGGGGTGGGGGCAGGAGCTGTGTCCTCGTCCCGGGCTCTGGACATCCTGCTGCATGAGAACAATAATGCTCCCGGGTGTTCAGGCCACCGCCCTTGGGTCCCTGCTGCACGCAGCTGGACAGAATCTCAGCTGGCCAACCCAGCAGAGAAGGCGTTCTTTCTGGTTTGGAAGCAGCTGATCCTGCCTGGAAATACACGCATCCAAATAAAAAGCACTGAGGGGCCGCTCGCCCAGCGGGTGCCTCAGCCTCGCTCGCTGCCCAGTGGCCTTCCCAGCCCTGCCGGTGCCAGGAGCCTCCATGGAGGAGCCCACGGGCGTACAGATTCCCCGGCCCCGCTGCCCACCGCGAGAGCTTGAAGCCAGTCACGTCCACCAGAGAAAGCGCTCCCGGGGGGCAGGCCCCGCCCCCTGCCACGCTGGCACTGGGACCAGAACATCCTCCTGGGAACCGAGCCGGGGATGGAGAAAGAAGTCTCAGAAGAGCAAAAAGGACATAAAGAGGTTTTCTCTAAGACATATAAACTGTGACCCCACAAAAAACAAAGATAGGAAATAGGAAAAGTTCCTAGATGTTCAAAGTCAGGGGCCCCGACCATTCCTCCTTTGCTCCCGTCCGATGGGAAGCTGAGTTCGCTCATAGATTTTGTTCTGAGAAAAGACAGATGGTACGGAGGCATGAGCCCTGGGCCAGGGGCCTCTCCCTGCAGCCAGGGTCCCTAGCCCCACAGACCCCAGATGCCTGGACAGGTGTCGGCCTTCTGAACGCCCATCACCTCCTCCTATTAGAGGAAGAGGGAGGACAGCTGGTGAGGCGGATGATCCCCGTTCACACCAGGGACTCAGGACTGGACCCATTGAACACCTTCTCCGCATGGTGTCCTGGGTCCCCAGCTCAACCATTTCCTTGCACAGGGGAGTCTGCCCCACGGAGCTGGACCCAATATTCCAGAGAAACCCACATCAGACTTTGCACCTAAGTGGCAGTCATTTCTGGGCAAGCTTCAGGGAGGACATGAACTACACATCTCTCTGCTTCCATATTAAAGCCAGGTCATTAATACTTCTTTATTAATCAGGGCTCCTAAGAAGCAGATTGCAACCCCAAGCCGGACTCAGATGGGGGCACTGGGAATTTCCAGACCTCATCCCAAGAACCAGGAGGGCTCCTGTGTTTCTGCAGGGACGGCTCCCCCACCCCACGAATCTGGTGCTGTGCTTCAATACTTATTTCAACAACACTAAGCAACCCGGCCCCTTCACCTCCCCTAGTTACCCTGGGACACACACACCAGCCCCACGACAGTCTTCTGGGGACTGCTGTTCCCCATGCCTTCCCTCTCCCTTGTCCTTCTCCATCCCTATCTCCATCCCTGTCCCCAACCTGATCACATCCCCATTCCCATCCCCACCCCATCCCATCCCTTCCCTGTACCCGTCTCCATCCCCATGCCCATCTCCATCTCCATCCCCATCTCCATCTCTATCCCTATCCCCATCCCCATCTCAATCTCCATCTCCAGCCCTACCTGACCCCACCCCCATCCCATCCCATCCCTGTACCTATCTC
>NW_023270436.1:1927915-1948735 GCF_011800145.1 Mirounga leonina | reverse complement strand
ACCCCCATCCCATCCCATCCCTGTACCTGTCTCCATCCCCATCCCCACCTCCATCTCCATCCCCACCTGATCCCACCCCCAACCCATCCCATCCCTGTACCTGTCTCCATCTCCATCCCCATCTCCATCTCCATCTCCATCCCCATCTCCATCTCCATCCCCATCTCCATCCCCATCTCCATCCCTATCCCAATCTCCATCTCCATCCCCATCCCCACCTGATCCTACCCCCATCCCATCCCATCCCTGTACCCATCTCTCTCTCAGTAGCCAGGCCAGGCACAGGGAAGAAACACTGAGCCTGTAGAGCACTCAGAGGGGCAGGGCAGAGCTGCATGGCTCTGCCAGTCTCCCTGCCTTCTCTCTCAAAACTCTGCTATTCCTGTCTGTGCTGGTGAATCACTGGGCGCCCTCACCCTCTGCAAAGCTGAAAGGAATACAAGCTCATGTCTGTGCCTCACAGCCTTGTTTAAAAGGCCAAAGCGGAGAGGCAGCATAGGGAGAAGTTTCAAACCTTAAGTGAAAACACGTTGGGTTTTGTGAGGATCCTACGGGAGCAGTGTTGCCCATCGGCACAGCCATGCAGCAGGTCCGGGAAAGGAGACCTCACCTGCACGATCATGCCCAAGAGCTGACCAGCACCGGCCAGGCTGGACGCCCCCAGGCAGGACCATCGCCCCTGCTTCTGCTCCATCTCTGTGCCCTCACAAATCTGCGATCACCACTCCAGGCACAGAAACCCCACTTGGGAGCAGACAGAAGTGCACATGGGGTGAGAAGAAGAGAGAAAACGGTCCCAGGTTCAACGGGCCCTACAGCCCAGCTCCCCCAGCCCTATTCTCAGCCTGCATGTGCTGTCTGAAACACCACCATGACTTTACATTTCTGCTCCTGTTTAAATAAAAATAGTCCCAGGCAGAGAGAGTCACTAAGCCTCATGATGCATTCATGCCTCAGTGAGACCAACTTTATCAGAGCCCTTTCCGAGAGCAGATCTGGAAAGAAAGAACACGAGAGAGTGGGGGCTGCTGGGCTAGGGGGAAAGGCACTCCATGGAGGGCTGAGATGCACTGATCACAGCAGCTCTTTAGGAAATAGTGTAAATACACATCACATAAAATTGAACCCACTAAATCATTTTAAAAAGTACAGCTTGGTGGCACGAAAAACATTCACACTGTTGTGCAACCATCGCCTCCATCCATCTCCAGAATTCTTTTCGTCCTCCCCAAGCTGAGACTCTGTCCCCATTAAACACTAACCCTCCGTTCCCAGCCTGTGGCTCCCACCATTCTCCTGTCTCTGAGGCTCTAGGTCCCTGAATCTCTAGGGACCTGAGTGGAATCACACAGTATCTGTCTTTTGGGACTGGCTTATGGCACTGAGCATAGTGTCCTCAAGGTTCATCCACGTGGTAGCAGGTGTCAGAAGGTCCTTCTTTTTAAGGCTGGATAGTATTTCATTGTAAATACAGACCACATTTTTTTCTCCATTTAGCCGCTGACGGACGCTTGGGCTGCATCCACATTTTGGCCAGTGTGAAGGTGCGGCTTGGAACACCAGTATGCAAATATCTCTTCAAGACCCTGCTTTCCATTCTTTTAGAAATATACCCAGAAGCAGAATTACTGGATCATACGGTCGCTCTATTTTTAATTGTTTAAGGAGCCGTCATCCTGTTTCGCACGGCAGCTGTACAATTTCCATTCCTATCAACAGTGCACGAGGGTTCCAATTTCTCCACAGCCTTGCTAACACTTGTTATTTTCTGAAAAGCACGTCTTTTTAAAGAAATTGGCCAACTGGAAGGCAGAAAAATAAGTGTCAAATCAAGAAAGTTCCATTGTTTTTATGAATTGTTAGAACCCAGTTATTCTTTGAAATGTGCATTAGTGTGGCTATGAAATTAGCAACTGCAAACTACCAGTCAATCATCAGCCGATAATCTCTGAGCACCTACTATGCAGGCTCTTACGGGCGCTGGGGAGACACTGATGAATATGACAGCAAAGGCTTCTGCTCCCTGGACTACGTGATAAGAGATACAAGAAAACAAAACCAGTGAGGTCGCAAAGACCAAAGGAGGAGTGAGGGATGGATGGGCACAGAGTGTGCAGCAATGGACCGTCTTGCTGACAAAGTAACTCTTCGGAATGCATGCCAAGAAGCTGGCAGGTCTTTGAAGATGACAGGGTAGGATTTTAAGCAGAGAAAATTACTGAGTGCTGAGACAAGCTTGGTGGACTGAGGAACAAAAGGGTCAGGGTGGCCAGAGCTTCATGAGTCGAAGGCGGAGGGGCAGGTCAGGTTGACCAAGATGGTGCCATGGAGAGGCGTGCCATTTCCATTTACAGGAGGCATTGGAAGGCTGCTCTGAGGAGCATGGTCAGCCGGCCGTATAGCTAGAGCACTCCAGGGAGGCGGGCCAATTAGGGGATGTTTTCAGCCTTGGGGTTGTAGCCTGGAGGCTATAACAGAGATGGAGACAATGGGGAGGGAAGGTCTGATGCCGCTTGTTGGTTGACGAGCCAGATGCAGGTGTGAGGTCAGAGAAGAATCCAGATGGCTCCTAGCACCTTGCCCTGGGCAGTTGGGTGGATAGCAGTGCCATGGACCAGGCTGATAAAAGCTGAGGGAGGACTGGTATGGGTGGGTTTGGGGGACACCAAAGTGTTCGCTCTGGCCTTGTTGTTAAGGACACGATCCCAACAGACTTCTAGGTGAAGATCACCAGTGGACACTGAACAAGACAGCACTGAGTGCTTTGTGAGGGCGTCGTATGAAGGAACAGAAGAGGTGTGGCCCGGGAACTGGCCACCCACGCATTGGGTGGCATTGTGTGGTGCCCTCTGCCCCTGCCCCCCATCCCTGAGGCCCCTCCCTGCCACCCCGCCTCCGGTTACCTCGTCAGGCTGCCAGGCCCTTGCAGGAAGGCCGGCATCATGCAGTATCAGGCGGTGCTCCCCGTGGGCGGCATCCTTCAGTTCATTTTCCTAGGACGGAAGGAAAAGTTTTCGTGAGATGACCCCCAACTTCAGGGACGTGCAGGGCATGGTGGCTAAGGGTTCTGATTTTGGAGGTAGGTAGGAGGTTGGGGATGATTCTGCAATCCATACTCCATGTGAGGTGGGACCAGCTTCTTTCTTCTTTCTGAGCCATGAGTGTCCTACTCTATAAAATGGGAGTAACAGTGCTCCACATTGATGTTATAAGAATATAATAAAATAATATGTATTAAGCACATTGTGAGGTTCCCAGCAGATAATTCACCCCCAACATGTGGCGTGCTTACCTGCACGACGTCTGCATCCTAACAAGGCAATCTTGTTAAGTCAAGCTTTGACCTGACCCTTTCCTCACAAGCACTACTCCAAACACATTGCCAGAATAAGTGTGCTCGAGAAAATTTTAAAGGGTTGTCCTGCTCAAAAATGAGGTAAAAATCTCTGAGGACTATGAGTGGCTGGAGCACTGGGGATGAGCAGAACTCTGGGACCTGCCAGATTCTCTGCCCAGACAGGCACAGAATTGGGAGTCCAGGTTTGATTTGGTGTGGTTTGGATTTTCAGAATATGTGGGATTCAAAGTTCCTGCATGAGGCAAGAGACCTGAGCAGAGCTCAGCGCCTGACCCGAGGCTGGTCCAGCCCCTGGCCACCAAAGAAAGCTGAAAGTAACGTATGTCTGCCCAGAATTCTAGCTTATGTGAGGTAATGCACCTGGGGAAGTGAAGGAGCTGCCCACTGGCTCAGTATCTGCGCTGTGTTATGCCCTAGTATCACCGAGTATGGGAACTGTGAGCTACCAGTAACAAAACCTAATCCAAGACTGGGGGCATTCAGAGTGTGGTGTAGTAACTACAAAGAGGTCAGACAGGGGTGGGGCTGAGCACAGAAAGAGAGAGAAATTGGGGGTAAAATTCCCTGTTAAAGAAAAGTCTGAAAATAGAAATTCCAAAACACAGTAAAAAAAAAAAAAAAAAAAAACCTCACAGTACTAGACAGATTCAACAAAATCAATAATCAGGATGCATTTACTCCAGAGGAAATAAAAATAATAAAGCAATCTGAAAATGACTTCAATAAGTGCGTTGAGGGGTCTCACAAAGGGGAAAGAAGGGAGGACAAGAAAGAGGCGATAGAGACAATGAACGGCCACAGTGGGAGGCGACTGGCGACTCAGCCTCCAACAGTCAAGTCTGCAATTTCCCTGTTTGCCTGGTCCTTCATCTTTGTCCTCCGGTCGCTCCCTTGGGGAGCTGATATCCACCCACATCTTGAACTGATCTGGCGACTCCTCTATCACACTTTGAGTGCTCTAGTTTTATGCTCATTCACCCTCCCAACAGTAAAGGGGCAGAGAGTCCTGTGGTTTCAGACACTTCCCCCAGGAAAGAGGCTCCTCCTCACTATTCCCAGGTCCCATATTTCGGTCAACGTCCCTTCCTCTCCACCACCATAATCAGGAGCTCCTCCGCTCTTTGGATCAAACACAAGGAAGCAACCTCCACACACCTTACCCACACACCGTACTAGTGGTGATTCCTTGACCTATGGGAATCACGTTGCCTCCTCAGGAGATATTCCCCCATAACGCTGGTGATCTACAGGGGATGGGTGTACTCATCCAAACACCAGAGTTCTGACCTTGGAGACTTCTGGTGCCCGGCAGTCGACGAAGACAGCCATACCTCAGAGGCTTATGGGAGACACTTGGGTGTTATAGGGGTTGGAGTACTGATTCTGAGGTCAAACTGCTTAACTACAAATTCTAGCCCTTCTCCCTGCAAGCTGCGTGGTCGAGCAGGCTGTCCGACACCTCCACACTCTCTGAGGTCTAAGGATGTAAAAGTGCCTACTACCCGATCAGATGGTGTAGAGATGCAGCGCGGTAATTCTCACACAACACCGAGCACACGGTCATGGCTCAAACAGGTGGCCCTTCCCTATGGCAGGCACCACCACATCTGCCTACATCTTCCCATCTTCCAAAGGACATCGCCTCTCTTTGCACCTCACCTAGAAGAGTGGACTGCAGGAAAGGAACATCAGGAAGGGGAACAGTGCTGCCTCTTTCACCTAATTTTCTGGGGGCTATAGAAATGTTACATCCACTTGTTCTGTTTATGTTCCTTCTTAGTGACTCAAGGTCAGCTGCTTAACCTGATGAAATCAATCTTCCCAAGAAAAAGGCTCAGGACCTAAATCCTGTCCAGGAAGCACTGAGCCACGGTGTCACCGTGCAAAGGGAAAGAATCGCCACCCTCTCTTGCGGATGCCATTTCTCCAAATCGGTCCAAGCATGAATTGGCACTTCGGGTACCACTTACTACACTGGACGCCCCCACTACCCCACCACCCCGCAAGAAGCCAACCACAGAAGGAGCTGCTGAAAACAAAATCATCCCCAAACAATCCTCCACCCTACGGTGAAATCATCACAAAATACCTGAGCAGGGTGCCAAAGCACTTCACGCAATGATGTCGAAAGAAGCCCATTCACTGACAAAGGCACCCAGCAAAGGCCCAAAGACTGCAGAACCTGGGATTTATTCTCCACATTATGGGTACCTCACTTTACCCACACTTGCTGTTTACCCTCGAGAAAGCCTAGAGGTGGCTGGGGGCGGGGAGCTATGGGGCTGGTTGCGGTGGGGGGGTCTTGTCCCACGTACTACAGTTACTGCAGACTGTGCCCCTTGTCGTAACAAGGGCACGATGTTGCTCTGACATGCATGTATTTGCAGTACGTAGGGGAAGATTCAGAAAATGTCTGCTGTTCATGCTTCTGATCCGATTAAGATGCTGAAAAGTGGGAAGACTTACCCTGGAAGCTCTCATCAGTGACACTGTGCAGGACCAGAGCTGCCCACCCAGGGATGGTGTCCCCGCTCCAATTAGAGGGCTCCTTTCTGAATTAATCAGCACCACCAAAGAAATACCACCGAGCAAAGCACAGATCACCTTGTGTATTGGTCGCATGCTTGAGACCAGCAGGCCCCCAAAAGATGTGGGCTTGTGGTCGCAACACGACAAAATGAGCCTCCCAACAGGCGCGGCTGGCACCAGCTATGACAATTCTCGGGAGAGGGAGGAGGAGGAGGAGGACAGAGTAGGTTTAATATAACCTGACACTCATGTCTGAGTAGCACAGCCCGGGGCAAGCGAGCAGCCATGCCGGCGCCACGATGCCAGGTGCACACACACCATTCTATGCCACGGTGTAAGCCGTGCCCCCGGTGTCATCCCCCGTTGTGCAGGTGTGACACTGGTGACTCTGGACCACATCGGAGAGCCAGGAGCTGAGTTTGACGACACACACCCACGGCCTGAAGTCGAGGAGCTGGTGACTCACGCATCACCAGGACTGAGATAATGAAGAACTTTCCAAACACCGCTGCATGAAATCACCCTCTAGCTCAGCGCTCCTGACCTGAAATAGCGGCATGAAGAGAGCACAACCAGCCTCGCTTCTGCAGGAATTTCAGATTTGCTTTCCTTGGGAGGGCTTGAGCATCGCCATGGGAACACTTTGAGTCTTAAACCCTTTAAGTGTAAAGCCAAACAGAGTCAGAGGGTTTCGGATTTACCGAACAGTGGATGCGTGGTGAGACAGGGCCTGCCCTGTAAGAATCAAGATGCACAGATAGTTTGTTGAATCTGACTGTCTTCAAGCACACAAGGGAAGGAGCTCAGGCCTTCTCTCCACTTCCTAGAGGAACACACAGAAGTTAGGACCAGCTCCAGGGGCCGACCAGAGTTGTGGGATCTGATCTGAGGACTCTGTACTCCTAGAACCTCCCTCAAAGGGCGATTGCAGAAAGCACTAGTTACGGAGTTTTTTGATCCATTAATATTCACTAATGCATTAACCTGGAATAGCCTTATTTGACTTTTTATCTCCTCTTTAGCCAAAATATGGGGGGAAAGAATTCTGATAAGGATAAGGGAAAAAGAGAAGGACCCAGGCAAGAGTTACAAATTCAAACACCCCAGGGAATGAGCAGGCAATATAAAGGGGTAGACTGGACAAAAAGAAGAACATTCTAGAGTGATAAGAAATACAGTGATTGGAAATGCTCATGCCCCATCTAAAGAGGTCAACTGCAACCTGGCTTCAACCTGTTGAGGCCTAGTATGAAAGGGAACCCAGCTATTCCAGGTTTTTAGGAGCTGGAGGTCTGGGTTTCTATCTGAAACATCCCTGTTTTTAAATGTTGGCTTTTAATTCAGATAAAAACATACACTGTGTTCTCCTCCCCATAATAGATATGTCTACAGGTTGAGTTAGCTTAAAAATTGGGCACTTTGTAAAACAAGTCAGACCTGATTAGAATAAAGGATTGGTAGGGTGAAGTTGGGGGGTTGCTGGGTGCAGGCAGGATGGGGTGGGGGTGAATTCCCTGTGTGCAAGGAGAGAAAGGAGAAGATATAGGGTCACCAAAGGTAAGTTTGCCGACTTGTGCCTATCCCCTCTGTTGCCTTGGCTACCTGCTATGGACTGAACTGTGTCCCCCCAGATTCATATGTTAAAGCCCTAATCTCCCATTATGACTATATTTGGAGACGGAGCCTTTAGGGAAGTAATTAAATGAGGTCACAGGGTGGGGCTTTAATCCAGTAGAACCTGTGTCCTTATGAGAAGAAGAGGCAGGAGAGAGCTCTCTGCATGTGCACCGAGGAAAGGCCACGTGAGGACACAGCTCGAAGGGGGCCACCCACAAACCAGGAGCAGAGCCCTCACCAGACAGCAGCACCTTGAATTCCGGCCCCCGGACCGTGAGAAAATAAAGCTTCTGCTGCCTAGTCTGTGGAATTTTGTTACAGCTTCCCAAACTAAGACACAGCCCCTGCCTAAAACGTAGAAATACAGCCGGAGTTTCCCCCAAAGTTCCCGAGAGCAGCTCCAGGGCTAGGCGAGGGGGTACCCAGGTCTTCAGAAACCCCACCTCACTGCACCATGAACTGTAATAAAATCCACATTTCAATGGTAAGATGGCCACTTTCCCTGGAGGGAAACCATGAGGTGAGAAACAGAAAGCACTCCTTCTGACTTGTCAGTTCTCTTCACTTCAATAACATCCTCCAGTGTGTGTGTGTCAGGCACGGGGCTCCCTGGATGCCCCGGAAAGAGCAAGTGAGAGACAGCCCCTCCTTATGGGTGTGGCCGTTGGGGACACTGGTGCAGGATCACGTGTGCTATGATAGAAGAAACACAGCCTGTCAGGGTGGGAGACAAAATTGCCGACCTGACCACCCTGAGATAAAGAAAAGTCAGTGAAGGTCACGTAGATGAAGGCAAATGACTTCATATGTGCTTAAATCAGAGACTTTAGGGCTGCCTGGGTGGCTCAGTCAGTTAAGCATCTGCCTTTGGCTCAGGTCATGATCTCAGGGTTGTGGTATTGAGCCCCGTGTCATGCTTTGTCTTCAGTAGGGAGTCTGCTTCTTTCTCTCCCTCTGCCTGCTGCTTCCCCTGCTCGCTCGCTCTCTCTCTCAAATAAACAAATCTTTGGGGGAAAAAAGAATCAAAGATTTTGCAGGAGGTTGAAAGGTCAGTGGGAGAAATAGTGAATCAACATTCAGCCAACTGTCAAATGGAGCTATCTTCACTATAAAGGAAAATTTAAGCAAAATAATATCCGACATATTAAATTACAGCAAGTTTGAATTTGGACTTTATTGGCCTCACATATTTGCTTCTCTCAAATATGTTCATTCATTTTGGTTTTATGGTTTAGGAAAGCTGTAAAAATTTTATAAACCAATTTTATCACTGGGCACATGTAATTATGTTATGAATTATAAATACATAATCATAATAAGTTTGAGTATAATATAGACTATGTAGTTATAATATTCAAGTCTAGTAAAATCAGGTTGTAATGACTATCAATTATAATAACGAATAATAAAAATAATTTAAGTCAACACTGGGATGTGCTTGATAATGTTTTTCTTTCTGAAAAGGCTTTATGAGTGGTTCTCGCCTAGAGGCACAGCCAGGAGAATGGAGGTTTGAAAGGAGAAGGGATTGTGTGTGTGTTTCATGTGTGTGTGTGTGTGTGTGTGTGTGTACACGCGCGGGTGCATGTGTAAGGGGGTGGTTGGGGTGACAGCGTTTGAAACAAAGGAAAAAGAAGAATGGAAGGAGGAACCCTTTGCCTGGGTCTGGGGTGCTGTCCATGGTGCTGTCTGGTGTGCTGTCCAAGGGGCTCTCCAGGACGCTGTCCGTGGTCCTGACCCAACTCCTGCCCCTTAAGCTCAAGGCTAGGACTATTGGCTAAATCATCACGTGATATGGAGAACTCATTGGGACCTGGAGGACCTGGGCTTGAAGCCTAATTCTAGCATTTACTGAGTGTCAATTTAAATGAAAGAATGCATAGACATGCACTTTTTAAACTGGGAAGGGCCATTTGAATGTGAGAGATTGTTATGCCAATAAACAGACTGTTACTGAAACAACTATATCTGGTTTCCTGTCATGCTCAGGTCCAGGGAGGGGAGAGACAAGCCTCTAAGTCCCTTTCTATACTCAGGAAAATCTATAAACGTGCACTTGCTTTAACTATGACAGACACATGCTCTTCCAGACCTGTGTGACATTCAGGCATACTACATATGCCAATACTGCAATTACAGAGAAGCACTGTGCTATTTAAAAGCTATTTTTCTAACACAGGTTAGAGACAAGCTCAAGTGGAAAAATATAACATGTTAAGCAGGTTCTAATGCAAGCTCATGAACCAGAGAAACGTGTGAATTTTAAATAAAGCTCCTCTCCATAAATGTATTTCATTAACTTACATGTACTTGGAACCTATGCTCTGTCCTACTAATGGAAAATAAGCACAGCCAAAAATTTGCTTGGTTCCCAATGGTCACCCCCATCAGAACACAGGCTGCCCCAAAGACAGGTCTTCTCTACCAAAAACAATGGAGTTGAACCTATGGGAATTCTTTCACAGGATTCTCAAGGTTGGGGAGTAAGGGGAGAGGAAGGGTGAACAGTTAACATGCCACCTTTCCCAGGATGCAGAAAAGCTGAGACTCTCCTACACTGCTGGTGCGGATGTGAAATGGTACACTTGTTGTGGAAAACAGTTCGATGATTCCTCAGAAAAGTGGAACAGAATTACCATAGTAATCCCACTCCTGGTATACACCTCAAAGAATTGAAAATGGGTGTTCAAACAAATACTCATATGTGAATGTTCAGAGCAGCACTATTCTCAATAGACGAAAGGTGGGAACTACCCAGATGTCCATCGTCTGATGAACAGATAAACAAAATGAGGTCTCGACACTCAATGGTATACCATTCAGCCATAAAAAAGAATGAAGCAGAGACACCTGCTACAACATGAATGAGCCTCAAAGACACGCTGAGTGAAAGAAGCCAGTCATAAAATGTCCCATATTGTATATATTTGATATGAAATGTCAAAAGCAGGTAAATCAGACAGAAAAAGCACCCTGATGGTGGCCAGGGGCTGGGCAAGGAGAGGGTAAACAGTGGCTGTTAATGGGCATGGGGTCTGCTTTGGGGTGATGAGAGGGTTTGGAACGAGATAGAAGTAGTGATTGTACCACATCATAAATGGGCTAAACACCACTGAATTGTTCACTGCAAAATGGTGAGTTTTATGTTACAAAGAGTGCCACCCATGCCTCCGGGACAGAGCCTGAAGTGAGGCAAACATGACCCCATCCATGTGTCCACGAGCTTCTTCCTTGAGTGCTCCTTGGGACCACTGGTCCCCAAAGGCAAACCACCACATCTGGTCCTCAACCAATAAACAGCAGTCTTCTCCAATGCTAGTGGGAAAGGCCAGCACTTGCTAGGTCCATCTCCAATAGGGCTCCTGCCAAGGGGACTCTCAGGGCCATTTTTCCTATATGTGATTTCAGCATAACCTGTTGCCTTCAGAACTGAATCCCTGCATAAAATGTGTCTCCACCCTATACTTGTTCAGCATATAAAATGCATATTAATTTATAAACTGCATTCCACCTACTCTCTCTCAAAAAAAAAAAAAAAGGATTCAAGGATGCCTGTAATAAAAATAATTATGCCAAAGCACCTGAGTGGATCATCGGTTAAACATCTGCCTTCAGCTCAGGTCATGATCCTGGAGTCCTGGGATTGAGCCACACGTCGGGCTCCTTGCTCAGCAGGGAGCCTGCTTCTCCTTCTCCCTGCCACTCCCCCTGCTGTGCTCTCTCTCTCACTCTCGCTCTATCTCAAATAAATAAAATCTTTAAAAAATATTTATGCAATAAGGCAGTTAAGAATAATGATTTTAAAAAAAAAGGAAAAAGAGAACACTATGTAGAAAAATGTGTGCCAAGGAAATCACATAAAGAAGACTTTTACCCATGGACTGAATAACATTTAAGTACTGAGTTTGCTGGCTGCTAATGTGAGAAAGAAAACGTATCAATTATAATTTAGTTAATGTAAAGGATGGGCCTCCTAGGACCCTCCTACAAATAACACAGCAACGTGAAATATTTAAGTGCCTTTTAAAAAAAGTGTTTTGCTTTTGCAAGAGATGATTTGTTACAAACATGGTGCTACCTCTTGAGAGCTTCTGCACTCCATGCTCTCCCTCCAGCCAGGGGTCTTCCTCCACCAAATCTCAAATTCTTGACTACAGCAACCTTGAGCTATACGAGCAAATGAGAATGGTGCTTCTACAGTCTGGCCCAATGAGGCAGGGTTAGGTTGCAAATTCAGACGAATTAAGGAGGTCTCCATATTTCCCAGACGTTGACTCAGTAAGACAAACTTTTCTCTCCCCAAAGAGAGATCACTTCCATTAGTATCAACAGAATTTTCCTTATGACTCAGGGCCCTGTGGGTGTTAGAAAATATGTCCTCAGTTTTAGATCCACACCTGTCTGCCATGTGGTAGGTACATCTGACACCATAGAAAACAGATCAAATTCTTTTTCTACAGTTTTCAGATATCTTTAAGCTAACTTTTTAGATTAAAACAGAGCATACATACACAAAAGTGCACAGATCATAGGCATACAACTCTGCTAATTTTTACAAAGTGCTCGCATCAGCATAATCATAACCCAGATTGAGAAATAGACCATTTCCAGCAGCCCTGAATTTCTCTCCTGTCTCCTCCCAGTCAAGACCCTCCCAAAACGTAACCACTCTTGTGACTTCTAGCTCCACAAATTCATTATGGCTCTTCATTAACTCTATACAAATGGAATGGAGACATCTTTTTGGTGTCTGGATATTTTTGTCAATATTTTGTCCACGATCCATCTACGAGAGTGTGAAATAGCAGCTTGCTCTACTTCATCACTTCATCTCATATATAAATATTCTAAAATTTGTTTATTTGTCTTCAGCTATTGTTGAACACTGAGGTTGACTCCAATCTGGAGCCTTTAAAAATAGTGCTGCAAAGAACATCCTTGAACATGTCTTTTGGTGGATGTGTATATCTCTTGGCCGGTATTTGTCTAGGGATGGAGCTGCTGGACCATGGCCTATACATGCATTTAGGTTTTGTAGAAACTGCCAAGCAGTTTGGGGCAGCAAGGAGTGTTGGGAGTCCTGCATCCCCACATCTGCACCGACTTGTGGCACCCATAGTTCTCCCTCATGTTGGCCATGCCAGTGGGGCACAGTGGTGCCCTTTAGAGGTACGAAGACAGCAAAGCTCACCAGCGTCATAGCTCCCTTCTTCTAGAAGTCAAGGGGCAGTGGGTTTCAGAGGTTCTGACAGAGATGACCTTACAGGGCAGACTTCAAACCGGCTGGCTCCCAAAGCCTAGGAGCTACCCAGGCATGTGAGGCACCCCGGGGCTGATGGTCAGTGGTGGTGGTTGGGACTGGGGCAAAGAGAAGGGTGTCTGCCCTCTGAGGAAAGGCCCCGTTACCCAGGCCCAGCCAACAGTGAACATGGGCAAGCATCACCCACATCTTCTATTTTTGAAGAGAAACCAGAAACCACTAGTTTGAGGTGAGACTTCCCCAATTTAAAATGCTGGCAACTAAAGAAAGCCTGTCTGAGACCTGTTTGGGGGTCATGGGCCACACCTTGCCAGCTCCGTTCAACAGTTTGTGCACCAACGCATGCTCACCTCGCCGTCGAGCGGACCTCGGGTGGGCTCCCTTCCTCAGGGGACTCTGAGCTTCCCAGTCCCCTCCGTCATGATGGCCAGTGCCCCGCTCTGAAATGGGGCTGTCCCACCTGTGGGCAGAGTGGACTCTGGATCAAAGAGTAGATGCTACTTGTCTTGATTCTCTGAACTTCGCATCCCCAAGTTCCTTTAACTCAAAGGTTATTTTTAAAAGAGTAAGGTGACGCCCTGCTTCTCGTCCTCACTGAACGACATCCTGCTCCGGCAAGAATCTGTCTGAATCTTCTGCTGCCGGCAAGCACGCCCACTGTGGATATGGAGAGACAGCTGTCTCTCAACACGATCTAGGGGCTCAGGAGCGTGGAAGCAGAGCTTAGAGTCCAGACGGCAGCTCCGATGGTCTTTGCCCCGTCAGTGTCCAAGCCTGGCCACATCTGCGGGGCCGGTGACTCCCGTGCACTCTGACTCAGGTAAAGGCTGGGAGCGAGTTGGCAAAACCACCCAGAGTCACTTAGCAAAGCTTTTCCCAAACCAAGTGTGTTTCTCTGGTAATTTTAGGTGGTGCCTGGACCTGGCATTTGAAACAACTGACTCATATCCTGACAAAGTTACCCCTGTCCTCAACCCCTTGAAGTCCTCCTGCAGAGTGTCTCAGCAGGTACTGAGCTCCTGGCTCATCTCATCTACAAATAGAAAGTGGGCTGCGGGCTCTGAGCCATGGGCAGGCCACCTCACACAGAACTTCAAAGATTGCCTCCTCTCTATTTTATATCTCTCCAATTGGATTAAATATACAATAAGCAATATGGGTTTTCATTTGATAATAGTGATATAAAGATCCTTTTAAAAATTACATTTAGTGTACGAGTGAAATGCCTTGAACATATTAATCAGTAGCACGTCTTGGTGAGGCCAGTGGCCGTGGTCACAATGGGGCAGCAGAGTGACTCTAGGACAACAGTAATTGTGACTAACGTGGCACCAGGCCCTGAACCAGCCACCGTCACATAGACGAACTCATTGATTCCTTGCAGCAAGCCCTTCAGTGGGTCACTGTTTTGCCCCCATTTTGCAGATGGGGAAACTGAGGCACAGGGCAATTATGTGACAGAACCAGGGGTGTGTAGGAGAATGGGACAGACAGACACACAAAGACAGACTGGCTTGTGGAGGTGAGGGGACATTGTCACCCACTTTCATATTATTTCGGGTCAAAACAACATCATCCTGTGGTTACTGGCTTCTGAAATGAAGAAGAGTCCAGAATAGGCTGACACATTTAATCCCTATATGTGACAATGATTGGCTCAGTTTTCCCAAAATAGAAGCTCAAGAAGGAAGACCAAGCTCTTGCGTGGTTTTATGAATCCTCTGGGAAGAGTTTCCAGAAGGGCTTGGGAGTCTCAGTTCAGCATCAAAAAAAAAAAAAAATTCACCATCACACCCCAATTACATGACAGGCTGGACTTTTTGGGGGGCATTTATGGATTTACTGACTTATGCCATAGGGAGCCCCAGGCTAGCCCCAGCACCGGAGCCCTACCTCACAAGATGCTTTAGGTCTGCCCTGTACAACAGGGTAGCCACCAGATTGGCTGTTGCATTTTCAATTCAAGTTAACTTAAATCAAATAGAATTTTGGTACATAGAGCTTAATTCCCCTCCTCTTACACGTGGGCTGGACTCTGTGGCCTGCTTTTAAAGACCAGAATATGGGAGGAGAAGGACAAGTACCTGTTGTGGAGAAATCTGGCTGACAGCACCTCGACCAAGTGAGCAAGGCCAACCTCACCAAGGAGACATGGTATGTTTTTTTCTGTGGTACTTTTTCCCCAGAATCTATAACCCCAGTCTAATCATGAGAAAACATCAGACAACCCCAAAGTGGGGGATAGGCCATCAGAGGTTTATCCAAAACTGTTCAGAAATGTCAAGGTTACAATAAACAAGGGGACACTGAGAAAGTCTGGCAAATTCAGGTGGACCAAGCAGGCAGGACGACTGAGTGCAGGGTGGTATCCTGGATGGGATCCTGAGATGGGACACCGGTGCCGCCAGGCATTCTTGTCCCAGCTGTAGCTCCACGCAGTGTGAACGGGGCTGTGGATCTGCAAGTGCTGGGATCAGTCCAGTGGAAAACTCTCTGGGCAGATACGAGGCCATGATTTACCTTATGAGCTTTGCCCCAGAAGTATTCCTTCCTGCCTCTGTCGCTGACATTCTGAGCAGAACTTATGTTGCATGAGTCCCACTTTACCCCGGCAGTGCCCGACATGGGGCGTGGAGTTGGAAAGAAGACAGTTGGATCAGGTCTAAAGTACGAGGTCAGCAAAGCTCTAGAAAAGCAGGTTGAGACTCAGCTTTGGGGGTCCCCAGCTCTCCTGCTGGCTAGCTGTGTGCTGTCAGCAATTTATTTAATCTCACCTGGAGAAATGAGCACTGTGACCCATAGCCTTGCAGGGTGGTTGGGAAGATTGAAATAACTAGCCCACGTGAAAGATCCTGGCGCATATTAGAGAGAAAATAAATGTAAGTTTCTGATCTCTCCATGCAGAATTCTCCACCCAGGCTGGACACGTGCTGCATCTCAAACTGCAAAAGAAAATCTTTCTCTCTCATAAATTCATCAGCCCCGGGGACTGGAGCAAGCATCCTGATTTCTTCTGATAGGAGGAAATGAGATTGCCTCTCTGTCTAGCAAGCAGAAGTCATTAGGGGCTGCATCAGTGCTTAGAACTAAGCCGGGGTCATTTTTAAAAATTGCTCCTTTTGCTCAGGCTGGACTCAAGGTGAAAGCTTTGCTAGTTAAAAGCGTGCTCACTTTTTCTCTGTCTCTCTCGGGATGGAATTGTCAACAAATTGGCTGTTTCTGTTTTCATTCGTGCAGGATCTTTCCACCCCAAAAGCTGACAAAAGCAAAGTGAATGTCTGTAGCATCCCTCAATGTGAAAGAAAGTCTAGACTTTTCATATTTCTCACGGTGTTGTATGAGGGAGATAACTCAGAATGGGGGTCTGTGAGTGGATTTGACCCACAATGTTTTATGTGGCCCCAAGATATCTAAGTAATTATCAACATTTAAAAATAGGAAACTCTACATTTTTTTATTTAAAAAAAAATTTTTTTTAAGTAGGCTCCACACCCAGCATGGAGCCCAACACGGGGCTTGAACTCACAACTCTGAGATCAAGACCTGGGCTGAGACCAACAGGCAGACACTTAACCAACTGAGCCACCCAGGTGCCCCTAAAAATAGGAAATTTTATATAAAAACAATTCATACTTTCTGGTGAAAAAGTCAGAAAACTTGGCAGCCCCCAGTCTGCATTTCCATATGGTCACAATTAACCATACACACGCATGGTTTTGTGTTTGATCCTAACTGTCCGTCCCCATCTCTAGGTAAGTAAACTCACACAGTTGGCCCTTTTTAGAGCCCAGACCTTCACCCATGCACTCAGTGCTCTTGCTCCTATAACCTGCCCTGCCCCCCAGCCTCAGGCAGAAGCCTGCACCTGCCCCTGCATCGGGGCGCTGACGGACGCTGCGTCCCTTCGAGCCGCCCTGCACACCAGTCTCCACGCTGTAGCTCTTGAATGTCTGAGCTATAATAAGCAAGCATGCTTTCTGAAGTGGCAAAATAGATGTTGCCGGATTCGCCCTGATACAGTGAGTCAGAGCAGTGCAGATCCGCTGCGGGGCTGGGCAGCTGAGCATCCTGCAAGGTGTATTTGCCACTGACTCCACCTGCTGTCTTGGCTAGGCTCTCCGACTAGGCTTCTCCCTCCCACTCTTCTTAGATCTGTTGATGGGGATGGGGTGTGGCCACCGCTGTGCGGACACAGGGCCACGGGAGGTGGGAGGTGGGAGGTGGGAGGAAGCAGGCAGCAGGGAGCTGGCCAGGCTGAGACCGAGGGTGATAAACCCAGGACGTGCCTGAGGCTCTGCAGACCCTCTGGGGATGCGCATCAGTGATCTTCTGTGGCTTTCTACAGAAGGTGTCAGCACACTATGGCCCACATGCCAAATCCAGCTGCCTCCTGTTTTTGTGAATAAAGTTTTATTGGAACACAGCCATGCTAAGTCATGTATGAAAATCCCTATCATTACAGACCTTTTGGGAGAACATATATATTCTACTATACTCTGGATATATATTATTTGTATATTAACTGTTTCTTTATTTTTCTACATAGCATGGTATATGTAGAGAAGCAAAGCAGGAAACGACAATTTCTAGAAAACGAGGTCAGAGAAGGTGTCAGGTAACATCTAAGCAGAGACCTAATGAGGAGAAGTAGCAAGCCCTGTGGATAGCTCATGGAAGGCATGCCAGGCGGAGGGGCAGCATGGCAAAGGCTGAAAACAGAGCACAGCAGGAGAAAAGGTGAAGAACACGCGCTAGGAGAGGTGGCCAGGTGTGGGCTCTGGCAGGAGTTTGGGTTTTATTCAAAGGTTGATGGAAAGCAGTGAAGGGTTAAGAGCTGGGATGGTAGGACCTAACAAAGGACCCCGAGATGAGGAGGAGTGGGGGAAAGGGTGTGGGAGACCAAGGAGGATGTGGGCAGCCCCACTGGACTGCGGGATCAGGGGATGGCAAGGGAGGAGGAGACTGGGACCTGGGGCAGAGGCCCCCAGCATGTGCATGTGCCCCCCAGAGCAGGTCTCCCTCCTAAGGCACCCCACTCAACTCCCAGCTGACTCCCTCAATTCTCAGATGCTCTTTGAGCCCGACGTGAATTTTTATCACAGGATATCTGCTTAATCCCTTGCTTTTGAAAACACACATAATCCTGTTGCAGAAAAAGAAACTGGCAAATTGAATTTGAGAAAAGAGGGTGGTGGATGAGGAGGAGTCCCTGAACTACACAGTTTCAAAGAATTACGAAAGGAATGATCCCATTCTTATCAAAAAGGATTTCCTCTGCAGGACAAGAATAGCCTAATACCCACAGCCAGAGGTGAGCACCACGAGGCCACAGCCTGCACGAGATGCATGCCTTCACCAGCTTCCCGGGGGCTCCAGAACATGATCGGGCTTGAACGCCCTTTAATGTCAGAGATGATAAATTTCATCCGATGAGACCCCAGGTTTCCAAGTGGATTTTTTAAATTGCAAAAGGGGAAAACAGCCTTTCTGTTTTAAGTAGGAGCAAAACTGATTTACAAGGATGCTTCACACACACACACACACACACACACACACACACGTAAAATCATGCACTGCATTGTCATTATTCTCCATTAATCCACCGAAACAACATCCCCGTGAAGCCAACAATTTGGTCTTCGGACCTTGATCCATGACAAATCTGCAGAGAGGGCTCAGCTGACAGGTGCACAGCTTCTTCGGACACAGGATGGAGCCAATGCGTTCAGCTTTCCATCCCTCAGGGTTTGGATGACGTGAGAAAACAAGTGCGGCTTGTCTACCTCCGGTCTCTGCCCCCCCATGCTTATCCTTCGATGCTCTGCCCCGAGTTGGGCTGCAGGGCTCGGGCTGGAAGACCAGGAACTACATTTTCCAGACCCCCGGCTGCGGGGGGTGGGGGGGACGGCAGGAGGCGGCAGGTGGGGCTTCCACTCTCCAGGTTCTTTCCTGCCAGGGCAGCTCCAGCTCAGGCAGCCCCGAGCCTCCCCGGCGGTGCAACACTCCCTGCAAAGTCTGCGCACGGGGTCCACGCTACCGGCCTGGAGGTCCCCGTAGAGCGGCCCCATTTTCTAGGGGGCCAGATGCCGAGACAGCCCGTCCTCCATGCTCCTTGGTTCCAGCGATGCCCAGCTTTCCTTTGTCCTCTGGTCCCTGGGTAGCGGCTGCTTCTTGCTGTCCCTAATGTACAGGGTCCCTCAACTCTCCCTTTTGGTCCTTCTAGTTTTGCAACACTGTATCCTCAGCATCCTTGTTAAGTCTCCCGCGCTCGACCCCTAGAGGCACTGGGTGGCCTGGCAGCGTAAGCAAAGGGAACGCGGCACAGCCCGTGGCTTGGCCCAGGACGCAGACCAGGACGCGCTGCGTCTCCAAAGCATTAGCACAACAGCCGAAACAACGGAGGCTGGAAATCCAAGTCGAGGTGTGTCAGGGTCCTGCTCCCTCCAGAGGTTCTGTGCAAGGAGCCCTCCTTGCCTCTTCCTGGTGGCTCTCGGCAATCCTTGGCTTGCAGCTGATTCGCTCGGACCTCTGTCGGTGCCCTCACTTGGCATCGTCCCCTGGGTGTCTCTGTATCTCTTCTTATAAGGACGTCAGGGACTCAGGTGTCAGGTGGATTCAGGGCCCACCCCCACTCCAGTACGACTTCACCTTGACCAACTGCATCTGCAAAGACCCTATTTCCCAATAAGTTCCCATTCACAGGTTCTGCTGGACCTGTGAGTGAATTTTTGGAGGACGCCTTTCAACCCAGCACACCTGGCCAAGAGATGCCAGGCAGCCTAGTGGGGGAAGGTCCTTCCACCCAGCAGGTGTACCAACAGCACAGCCCAAGGGCCATCAGATAAACCACGCAGACCACAGGAGCACGGCAAAGGTTCTGACGAACCAAACTGTCCTTGGAACCAGCCCCTAGAAGCAGGCCAGGACCTACCTGCTAACCCCACAGAGTGACCACCTGCCAAATCCATTTCCTGTGTTTGAAATCCTTCATGCTCTTGGGCCCTGAATGATACAAGGTACATGAAGCCATTCTGAAAATTAGAAAATTTGACATATACACTAAGGGATGTCACTGTTCGATTTAGAGAAAGTTCCACGTGCTTGTAAATGAAGAACTTACCTGTTTTTCGTTGAAGACCCGTAGATAGTAAGCCAGAGAAAGGGCACTAAAGTACATATAACACTTTTCCTTTTGAAAATGGTAAATTTTATTATAAACAAAAATGAAGTCTAGAAAAATAATAGAAAAGAAACATCAGCTGTATTTCCCCCACTTGGTGATTCTTAACATTAAGCTGTATTTTCTGCCACTTCTTTTTCTTTCCAGATACCTACATATTAATACTCAATTTTTGTACAAAATTAAGATCATATTGTAATTCGTTGCTCTAAAACTTAAAACACTAGAAGCATTTCCCTCAGTCATAAACTATTGTCCTAAAAAAATCTGTCTGATCTATGGTCTGTGCCAGGCTCGCTCCACCACCGTGTCCTCAGTTTACCTGGTGGCAGCAGAGAGGGAGTGACCGTCTGGCCCCCAAAGGTCCCCGGACCTCAGAGCCGTGACTCGGGGCTATGACCACAGAGCCGCCCATTGGAAACCTGGCATGTGTTCCATCTCCTGGAGGCACATTTGTCTCAGGAACAATTGGGAGAAGCGGGTTTGGCAGGAAGGGATTCTTGGGACTGAGTTGTATCTACTTAGCATTGTTTCCAACTGTTTCATTCGTAATTAAAACAAAACAAAACAAAAAACCCCACAAGACTACAAGGTCCTTAATAGCAAAACCTTCTCTTACAGACTCCCTAGGACTGGCGCAATGTCGAGCTTGGTCCAGTACACCTTTGAGTCCCATGTGAATCTCTGCTGTCAGTGTGGTGGTGAATAGGGCCTCTCCCTACTGAGCACTAGCACTGTGGGAACTGAGCACTAGCACTGTGGCTACTGAGCACTAGCACTGTGGGAACTGAGCACTAGCACTGTGGGTACTGAGCACAAGCACTGTGGATACTGAGCACTAGCACTGTCCCTAATGAGCACTAGCTCTGTCCCTAC